>NC_056749.1:656252378-656379878 GCF_019279795.1 Protopterus annectens | reverse complement strand
GTACTGTGTATACAATGAGTCCAGAGTCTCATGCTTGATTGACAGTTTCTAGGAAGGATAGTAGGGCAGTTATGGTTCTGTGGCCAGGACGGAAGCCATGCTGGGTGGGTGTTAGGTGATTTTGAATTAGATAAGGCAAAAGATGGTGGTGGACACATTTTTCTAGAATTTTAGATATTGGAGAGAGTAGGGCGATGGGGCGGAAGTTAGAAATAGTGGTGTTTTTGTCGCCTTTGTGAAGAGGTAGGATGTAGGCTGAACGCCTGAGTTTTGGTATGTATGACTCATTTAAGGATCTATTAATCAGAATACTAATTCGGAGAGCGATACCTTCAGCTGCATGTTTGAGGAATGAAGAGGGAATGTTGTCAGGGGCATTAGAGCATGGCTTTAACTTGGATAGAAGCTTTTTTATAAAAGTGGTGGAAACAGGTTTGAGATGGAAATTGTGGGGATTGTTGTTTGGGTTGTTGGGTGAAGTGAAAAGGGAGTTAGGTGGGTTGTTATTAGGGAATGTTTTGGTTAATTTAGCTATGGATTCAGTAAAGAAGGTATTGACGTGGGAACTCAGTTCATTGTCAGACAGATTAGGGTCAGGGCAAGGGTAGTTTTGAGATCTGAGATGAAGTAGGGAGTTGACTGATTTCCAGAATTGTTTTGGGTTTTTATTGTTATTGGACTGGAGTTTATTATAGTAGTTTTTTTTTGTCCTTGGTAATAAGTTTTTTTTCTTGGTTGCGGAATTGTGTATATAGGAGTAAGGTAGAGGACAATTTATTTTTCTGATAGAGCTTCCAGGATTTGTCTCTGTGAAGCATAATTTGTTTAATTTCTTTGGTCAGCCATGGTGCAGAATTAGTTTTGATTCGCTTATTTCTTAGGGGGGCTAGGGAGTTGAGTATCTAGGAAGACGGAGTTAAAATGCTCAACAGCATTGTCGAGTGGGAGGGTATTTCCCAGTTAATTTGTTTAAAGATGTTAGAAAAAAATTAAGCGGTTGAAGTTGCTGAGGTTACGAGTTTGAATGTAGAGATGTTGATGTTGGATGGAGCTACTTGATCAATGGATGAAGGCAGGGAGATGGTCACTGAATGTGTCAGGGATAGTGTCACAGAGAGTGATTTTGTTTGGATGGGAGACTAGAATCCAATCTAAGATGGACCCTGGGGGGTGATTTTTGTTAGGGCAAGTAGTTGAAGAGATTACTTGGGTGAAGTTTAGAAGGTTAATGGAAAGTGAGGGGGATGGTGTGTTAATTTTATTCCAGTCAATATTGACATTGCCTAAAATATATGTTTCATATTTTATTCGAGTTGAGGCCCAGTATAGAATATCTTCAAGGGTGGAGATATTGTTGCCTGGGGAGATGTATAAGGAAATGAAGCAGATATGTTTATGTTTATTTAATCGGAGAAGGCTTGCTGTGATTTTGGAATTTTTGAAATTAGGGGTAGGGATTTGAAAAGGAATTAGAGAGATAAGATTGGAGTAAATTAGAGCAGAGCCTCCACCTTTTTTGTTTAAACGGTCACTTCTGAGGATATGGTAACCAGGAGGTAATATTTCAGAGTCAGTGATATGGGGTTTTAGCCAAGTTTCAGAGATGGCTAGGATTTCAGGTTGATTGTGATTAATCCAGGCTTGTACATGGTGACATTTCTTGTTAAGGCTCTGGGCATTGATAGTGAAGATCTTCAGAGTGCTAAGGGGGGAAGTGGGAGGAGAAGAGAAAGGGTGGAGAGAGTTATTTGTTGTAGGTGAGGAAGAGGATGGAGGGATGGAGTAGTTTATGCTGAGGCAAGGGCCAGGGTTAGGATGAATGTCTCCAGATAAGGCTAGGACATTGTAGGTGATAAGTTTTGGTCTGTAAGGTTTGTATAGTAGGTATTTGTTAGGGTTTAGCAGAAGTTTCAGAGAGAGAGTTTTATTTGAGGTATAGAATAGTTTGGGATGAAAAAGATGCAATAGGTTGGGTGGAATAAGGGAGGAGGATATGGAGTGAAAGTGAGGGAGTTGGAGAGGTTGTGGTTGGGTGTTAGGGATAGTTTGAGTAGGAGGGAGGAATGGAGGAGCATTATGGGAGTAAGAAGTAGCAAGATACAGAGGTATTAGTAAGATGAGAAGGGAGCTAGGGAGTTGAATAGTTAAGGGGAGTTGGTAGGGCATGTTAGGCTAGGGTAATGTACAGTGAAGAGAAGAATAATGTGGAATGCTAGTTGAGAAGGGAAGGTCTAGAAGTGAATGGAGAGAGTTAGATATTGTAGGCAAGGATAATGGAAGAATGAGTGTATAGGGGTATAGGAAAATTGTATTGGGAGGAGTAGGAGTGGGAGGGGAAAGAGAGGAGGAGTGTTCTCTGATTAGAGAATAGGGGAGGGGTTTATTGGAAGAGGACTATGATTGGATAGTAGGTTTGGTAGGATGAGTTTGTTAGGTATAAATGTAGATGTGCTGGGGCGGGTGGGAATTGGGGGCAGGGTAGGGGAGCGGAGTGAGCCCGTAGGGCAAACGGAGCAGGTTCAGACAGGTAAGTGAGCCCGTCAGTCAGAAACTAACAGTAAGCAGTTGATTACTGAGTTCCTTAGTTGAGACAGAGTAGGTCAAGGGGGATAGATAATATTGGTCGTGAAGGTAAGTAGTAGCAAAGAAAAGTAAGCAGTGAGTAGCAGGTAGAGATAAGGCAGAAAGACAGTTCACAAGCCTAGGACAGAAACATTAAAAAGCTATGGAGATCAGGGAAGAATGGAAGAGTTACGTACTGTCCTAGTTTAGAATGCCATCTAGTGGTCAGTTATAGTAATAACAACAGAGGCAAGTGAGCAGAGAGATATGTCAGGGTTAGGGAAGGCTCTTAAGGAATAGTTTCAGGAGACAGCACAGAAGTGATAAAGGATCTAAATGCTAGGGGATAGAGGGGGAGGGAATGGCTGCTGGGTATCCTGGCTAAGGTAGCATATAGTACGTACATTAGATATTAAGCTAGTGTTTAAATAATACCACTTTTAGCAGATACTTTCTTGCCTCCTAGTGAACAGGGTTCATTAAGCAGGACGGCAAGTCTTTATGCTATAGTAGACTTGAATGGATTTGGTCTGCAGGGAGTCCTTTCACCAGGTAGGTATGTTCAAGGTTTAGTGTAGGATAGAAGGGTCAAACCTAGGAACAGTGGGGACAAGGGGAAAAAATAGTGAAGGGGTAGAAAGAGATATTCAGAATAGGGTAGTGCTGACAAGCATACAGGTCAAACAAGTTAACCGGTAGTAAATACAGTAGTGGTAGTACTCAGTAGATTTGAGTTCATACAAACAGTTGAAAAATATTCATAGCAACATGTATAGATACAAAGCAAAGCATACCGACATCTATTCAAGCAGACGTTAGAAAACATTCATTGTAAAGTTAGCAGGTGGAATGTAGGGCATCCCAGCATATATTCAAGCTAGCAATAGGTACACAGTAATCATACAATTAGAGAAAGGTCTTAAGCAGTATGCAACAGTCAAGCTAGGTATTACTAGAAAAAAATACAACCAACTGGAGTTAGGTTCTGAGTGGTGAGGGCAGTAAGCTAAGGTAGTTAATTATAATAGAGGCTAGTGGGAATTATATATGTACAGTCTTTGCTTGAGCAACTTAACGAGCTAGCATTTAAGCAGGCTAAGTGTAAGCCATGTGCCCAAGATAGTGAAAAACTAGCATATATTAGGTTAAATGGGGAGGCTGTGTTCTTTTGGTGATTTAACAGTGCTGTATTACAGTTTAGCAGATACTACTAGGCTTCTGAGCATGCGCTCAGTTCATAATACTAGCCCAAGCACCGATAAAGCAGACTTGGAAGCTGGGACCCGATAAGCCCTGCAGCCACAGAAAAACATAAGCTGGTACGCCAATAGCCGAGGAGCTGAAGCATTAGTTCTATCATCCACGGACAGAGACAATTTTGCTGCATTCCTGCACTTGTGGTCAAAACAACGCTATTGCCTAGCATTCATTAGATAGGTTAGGGTTATAGAATAGCTTACCTTGCTTGGAGAGCAACAGGGCTGTAGAATAGCTTACTTCGATTGGAGAGCAACAGATTAAATCGCTCACGGACTAAGACAGCTATGTAGCTCTCCTTTACCTTTGGGTAAACACGCTGTTGTCTAGCATTCGTAATATAGAGCAGAGCAATAAACAGCTTTCCTTGTTGGGAGGTAAGAGAAATATACAGTGTTTCATCAGTTACTGATACTACACTGCGCAGCTTCGATAATTAGATAGCAACATTTAAACACTATCTTTCAGTTAAATTGTACGAGTGGGGGTTGCTGGATTAGAATTCTTTGGGAAAGGCAAAGTTTTATAGGGGGTGAAGCACGATTCAAACGCCAGTACTAGGGACTACTTTAGAGTGCTCCTACACCTATGGGTTAAGCACAATGTTGTCAGGCGTTCGCTAGATAGAGCGGAGCAATAAACAGCTTTCCTTGTTGGAAAGCAATAGTAGTGCACAGTGTTTCGATAGTTACTATACTACACTGGGTAGCTGTGTTAATTAGATAGCAACATTTGAACATTTGAATGCCCTATTTTATTTTTAGTAATGTACAAGTGGGGGTTAATGGGTTAGAATTGTTTGGGAAGACAAGTATTATAGGGGGCAAACCACGAGTCAAACGCAAGTACTTGGGAAATACAAAGAGTAGTAGAGGGTAAAACCACGAGTGTGTGTATGTATTTATATATATATATATATATATATATATATATATATATATGTGTGTGTGTGTGTGTGTGTGTATATATATATATATATATATATATATGTGTGTGTGTGTTTGTGTATATATATATATATATATGTATACACTTTTTTTATAAGAGCCATTACTCCAACTACTTTTAGAACTGTCTGTTTATCTTTCTTCCACATTGCTCTCATTTCTGCCTGCAAATCCTGATATTTTATGACTTTGTGTCTCATTGTACTTAAAACACTGTAATTGCTAGGTACAGTAGTTTCAGTGATCAATGCCACTTTTGTCTTTTGAAATGAACTACCTGTTTATCTTGCATCTATTTTTTTTAATTGTTGGTAATCAGTGATCCCATTTCTGTAATATATGCGAATGTGGTGAGTTGCATGAAGTTAAAGATAACCCTATCTGTCTGTCTATCTATCTATCTGTATGCATTTATGTATGTATGTACTTCAACCTGGAAAAATCACTGGCTACTTGAAAATTCTGACAAACTCTTATATCAGATCATTTTTGGCAAGAGACAATTCATATTGCAGACTGTTATTTTGCTATATTTATCTACACATGGTCGCACACACACGTGTGTTTTTTTCAAGTGTACTCATGACAACATTGTGAGGTGAGCCATGAGATACTATTATCGTGCCCTCAGAAAACTTGCACTTTCCAAGAGTAAGCTTGCTTTTAATCTTTGCTCCTGCTTTTAATGCTGGGAAGACAGCTAAACAAAATCTAGTACATAATTTATACATATATCTGTAGGGAGAGGAGATGACTAAACATACATATTCTCCTCTCAGAAACATTTTGTCGATCGTATAAATGCAGTGGGTTTGAGATGAAAGAGTAAATCTATCTTTTGAAATCCTTCAGGGAATCATACATTTGTAACTTTCATTAATGTTTTTCCATCTCATCTCATAGTACCAATAGGTTTTAGAAAATTATATTTTTATATGTTTTAGTTGTACTGACTCCCTTTTTTAAATGCCGTTATTTCCAAAAAAAGTTTCCTTACATCTTTTTAGTTGTCCTGGTGGAAAGATGAAGTTAAAAAACAGAACATTTTATATTCATTGTCTTCACCCTGAGTGTAACAGTCTGTCATAATTTAGTTTAATACATAGATTTTACAAAAAAGAAGTTCATGCCCTACTCTCACCCCCTTTCTAAGTTGCATGGTGGTAGCACTATGTCCTGAAACTCTGCAGGCAAACAAAAGTAAGCACAGAGATCTTGCTACATTAATAGTTTTTAGTTCTTCCTTAACTGTTAATTTTTTTTTTTACCAGAAAAGATCAAAGTAATCAAAATTTATAAAGAAAATATCTCCCTAGATACAGAGCTTTAGAAAAATAAATATTAAAATAGGGATCTCTGTTTCACAGCTCTAGAGTCTAGGGTTAAATCCTGGCATCCACTTCCTCTCTCTTCATGAGCTTTATATGTTCTTCCTGTATTTGTGAATTTTCGCTAGGTATTGAAGCTTCTTTCCTCCTCCTCAAAACATGTACTGATGACTGGCTATACAGAATTGTCTGCATTTGCGTTGTATTTATCCTTGTATTTGTGTCCTGGGTTGTGGATGAATAGGGTCAGAGGAGGACTACTCAGCTTACCTAATTAGTAAATAAATAAATAAAAAGACACTCAAGATAATTCATGCACATCTTTTAAATCATTTCCTATTTCAAGGGATATCTCTATTCCACTCTACAGATCTTACAACTCTCCAGCTTACATTCTCACAGAATATCCAATATTGAAAAGTTATCAAAAGGAATGGAAAGTAGGATTAAGTTCCTCATCGATTGAATCAACAAGTATAAAAGGACAATAAAACCTTGGAATCATGAATGATTTGAACTAACCAGACACTAAAAATATAAAGTTGACTTCCAAGGCATGAGGTTGAAATGATTGTGCTGTACCCACAAGAGCCTGTTATGTAAATGGCTGTAGCTGTAGAAGTACTCTATCCACAGGTGTGGCCAGGCCACATCAACTACAGCTGTTACAGTGATTTACCACCAGTTAATCAAAACAAAATTCTTATCACCATAATATATTAAACTAGAGGGTGGGAAAAAGCACAAGAGGATGTATAGGGGCCTCTCCCTGAACATTTTGAGAATATAAAATCTTTGATTTCAGTCAAGTGGTGAGTAGTACAAGGGGTTAAAACAGATGAGCACTTTTTTCCATTAGTGGTCTAAATGGTGTGCATCACGTGACATGATGAGTTCTGGTACATTTACATTGGTGCATGGAGATGTTTTAGTTTCACTTCCTAATTGTCATCGTTTTTGAACTGATATGATCATTTCTATGACTTTCTTTTCTTTTTTTTTTTCCACGTATACAGGAAAGGTTGTTACATCTATTATATCAAGATTTATTTTTCAGTTGTCATATTTATTAAATGGAGATTTAGTCTCCAATTTAGCTCAGACATTGATGTTTTATACTGGTTTGCCCTTGCTTGCCCTGCAATAAATGGTCAGTTCTATATAATTAATATGTTATCATCCACTTATTTTATTTTACTATTTGTTAACTGGTTAAGTGAGTTGGTCCAAAGGCAGTTTTCAGTCCCAACCTGGGCTAGACGCAATACTTGAAAATATGAAAAACAGTGCAGAAAATTGATACCATATGTGACACTGGCAGCCGAGCTGCCTTGAATGTTGTAAATAATCATATATCATTTGTAAATAGTGATATGATTCATATGCTTGTCTTACAAATGTAAGAGAACTGCATGTTATGCACAGAGCTTCAAGAATGTAACCACAGTGTACAGTACAGGGAAAGAACAGAAATGGATGTAAACTATGTGCCTGTGCATATGTATGTTTTAATGGTAGATGCTGGAACATACAGAGTTAACTTGCAAAGCTTCTAGAAAATAAGTTGCAAGGTGCTATAGGAGGTTAGTTAATGCAGTAAAAAGACAAGATGTCTAGAGCTAGAAGATTTTCCTATTGTCTTAAAGTAGCAATAATTACTAGGTTTCAAATAGGTTCATAGGTGTGCACTAGGCTAATGGTACTGGAGCCTTTACAAGCCTAGCCCATAGGATTACCCTGGTAATGTGCCACCCGACCTTAGTTTCCAGTACCTCTGTTGAGTAGAGCCACTGGAGTGATCGCCGGGGTGAATTTTCTATTTCCCATCCACTTATCAAGATATCTCTTGAAAAGAACCAGTAAGGTGCTCTGTTTGACATGTATGGGAAGTCTATTCCATAGCACAGGCAGTCTTTTTTTATGAACCTGTCCCTCCAGCACATTCTGTTGATTGTGGTAATGAGGTTGAGGTCTCTGGAGTGTGTGGTGCAGAGGGATTGGGATTCTTTTAGCTTTAGCATTTCTAACATAGCTGGGTCAGACATGGCTTTATAAGTCAAGCAAAGATTGCCTCTAATTAGCCAATATGAGACCGAGAATAGTTGGAGTTTTTTGAGTCTGTCCATATAGGTTAAGTTTTTAAGGCCTAGGATCCTCTTTGTGAGGTACTTTTGCGGCCTCTCCAGTTGTTGCAGGTGTCTTGTGAGGTATATGCCAGATGGGGCATTGTACTCAATGACTGGCCTAATGAGGGAAGAGTATAGGGAGACATTGACCTCTTTCTTCTTGGATGCAAAATGCTTAGCAATGAGATGTGCCACATAGAAGGACTTTCTGACCACAGTGGCAGTGTGGTGGTCAAAAGAGAGGTTGCTGTCAACTTGTGTTCCCAGATCTCTTATACCACCTTCTGTGTTCAGTGGACTACTATCGATGTGGTAGATCATGGGAAGTGGGTTTCTCCCAAAGGGAATGACGACACATTTTTTGGCATTGAGCTTAAGGTCATGGTTCTGACACCAGTCATTCATCTCAGTGAGGTCTTTCTGTAGGATATCAACATCACTTGGGGATTAATAATGGCTCCTGACTTGCAATCATCTGCGAACTTTGTCAACTTCTGAGAAGTAATACCAAACAGGAGAGGACCTAGGACTGATCCTTGTGGGACTCCACTCATGACTGGTCAGCACTCTGACTTGGAGTCAGTTACTTTCACACTGTGGGTTCTAATTGTGAGCCATTTTACAACCCACCTAGTGATATGGGGTTGATGCCTATCTTAGTGAGTTTTCCTATGATTCCTGAGGAAATGGTATCAAAGGCCTTGGCCTGATCAAGGTAGGCTGTATGAACCACCTTGCCTTCATCCACAGCTCTGATGACTGACTCAAAAAAGTCGACCAAGTTGAGCAGATATGATCTACCCTTTACAAAACCAAACTGTGTGGGATCCAGAGTTTGGAGATTCCCTATATCCTTGTTTATTAGGTCCATGATGATGCATTCCATAGCTTTGCATATCAGACTTGTCAGGCTAATGGGGCGATAGTTCCCAGGGTCTGTAGTCACTCCTCCTTCATGGAGAGGGATAACTATAGCAGTGTACCATTCAGTAGGGTCAAAGTCTGAGGAGAGGCTGCGATTGAACAGTGCACACAGGTGAGGTGCCAGTTCACTCTGTAGTTCATGTAGAACACAGCCAGGGATATTGTCAGGTGCCATAGAAGATGTATTCTTGGCCTTGGACAGTGCTGTTTTAACCTGTGCAGCAGTAATACTAGGTGCTTAGCAATCTACTGGTATTGTGAGTGGTCCTTTGGGGGGAGAGAGGGGAAATGTTAGCACTGAATCTGTCGGCCACTATATTGGCAATATCTGTTGGCTCAGTATATGCGGTACCATTGTGCAGTAGCTCAGAGCAAATCTGGGTATTGCCGTGGAGATTCTTTACATAACTATAGAAGGCCTTGTGGTTGTATTTACTATCTTGTACAATTCTGTTATCATAGCTAGCATTAGAGGATTTGATGATGGATCTCAACTTTTTGTTGAGGCTGATAAGGGAGTTTTTGCAGTCTTGGGACTTTACCTTATTCCGCATCAGTTTCCTCCACCTGTAAAGTGTTTTTATTGCTATGTGACTTCCTAGCAGCTGCTCATCTAAGCGAGAGGTATTTTTCACAGAGAAATGTTAAACTTTTAAGTTTCTGTTAGCCTGGGAACTAAAGACAGGTGACAGAGTGATGCCATGGACATTTGTTATTTGTCTTTGGACCTGGAAACATCCATCTTCAGCACTTCTGCCTTGCTAGTAGTAAGTAACTAGGGAAAAGTCATTTCTTTTAGACATGGATAGGAATGTAGTAAAATTCATTTATATGTTTTCTGTGTTTATTTGAGACTGTCCTGCCATGTTGTTTTAAAATATTTCCTGTAATTCTGAACTCTGTAGTCACTGTGCTGAGTTATTGAATATTGTCTTGTTCTTTTATTATTATTAAATATATTTGAACCTTTTAATTGTGGCTGGTTTGTTTATAGATATTTAAGCTCTCAGAGTACTTGCATATGTATCTGGTGACACTGTATAGGCCACTCCTAAATAGCCTTGGTCGCACTTGCCATTTGGATAATAGTAACATCACACAGTAGGATTGGTCACCCTTTGGGAAGGGCCTTATAGTAGCTGATAAAGAGCTGGTTAATGCAGTGATAACTACCTTTTAGTCTTGGCAGAAGGGGGCATAGCTAGTAATCCTGTGCCAGGCTTTGCCAGGAGTATGTGTGTGTGTTTACATATAAATCAGATCTCAAAGTGTGAGTGTCTGCTACTTGGGCAGAGACACAAAGCACTGGTTGGACAGAGAGGGTGCTGGAGGTTTTGGGTTGACCGCTTGGCTAAGATCTTAACCCTGTAGCTGTGCCAGTGGGGAGTCTTATTGGGGATCTGGAGAGAGAGGGATAAACCATCCCCAGACTGACTGTCATCTCTGTGTGCTCTTAAGGCAAATTGTACTTTATTGTGTGTGTACTTGTCATCCTCCCAATGTTTGCATCCCTCACTGGTGCTAGTGGTGAGGATTGAGACTCCTTGATTACTGGGACAGTGCGGGAGTGTCACACCATACAATTAGATAAGCAATCATTTGTAGAATTTTGACATTTCAAGAATCTCATTCTCTGACAAATTTGAGTTTAACTGAGCATGGCATTATTAAGCATGCATTGCAAATTATGAGGCTTGTCATTGTTGAATATGATCACTTTACATACAGGCTAGCATAGAAATTGTATAATAAAAATCATGACTGACAATGTCAGGAAACAGAATGAGTGCAGTAAAAAAATGCATTCTGTAGATTTTCATGTATGCTATGTATGATATGCACAGTGTGTTATAGTATTGGATATACTATGCATAGGATAATAAATTGGTTATATTTGATTTTAAATACAAAAGATTAGGTCTTAATAAGCATTATATTTAAAGGATATAGCTTTGTCTGTATAAATTATGCTTTTAACCATTATCCCCTTAAGAATTACTTGCTTTTTTATGGTGGAGATGTTGGGAAAGGGATTAGTTAAACCCATGGAGAGTTTTTTTTTTTCGTGGAGTTTGTTCTTTATTTTCCTGTTTTAGTATTTTGTCAAAGCTTGCTTCTAAACTAGGATTGCAAGGATGTGGAGCAGTTAGAAGTCCAGCATCTTCTCTCACTCTCTCTTTCCCTCTCTCTGTTGCAGGTCCTGATTTTCAGTTGCTGGTGAGATGCCTTAAGTTTGAGGTCTAAAAGCCCTATATTGGCTTTTTCTGGGATCTCTTGATTCTTCCAAAATTACAAAGACATACCAATATATGAAATGGCAAGTCTTTAAATTATCAGTAAGTGTGTGTGTGTGTGTGTGTGTGTGTGTGTGTGTGTGTGTGTGTGTGTGTGTGTGTGTGTGTGTGTGTGTTGTAGTGAAATGGCATCCACTCTGGGATTTGTTCCCTGCCCCCCAGTGATTATGAGGACAGACACCCCTTATCCAAGCAATCAGCTGATTAGTCAGAGACAGAGGTCTGTGTTTCTAGTCAGACCATATTCTTTGCATTTGTTTGGATCACCTTAGGATGGCCACAGTGGTGTAGCAGTTAGCATTGCCGCCTCACAGCAAGAGGCTCTCCGGTTCAATCCTCAGCTGGGGTGACTTCTGTGTGGAGTCTGCATGTCCTCCCTGTGGTTGCGTGGGTTTCCTCCGGGTGATCCGGTTTCCTCCCACATCCCAAAGACATGCTGTAGGTGGATTGCTTACTCTAAATTGGCCCTAGGTGTGAGTGTGTGCATGTGTATGCCTTCTGTGGAAGGTTGGGCGCCAGGCTGGCAACTCAACACCGCAAAAACTCCACTGCCAGTCATAAGCAGACAGGTGATCCGCTGTGGCGACCCCTAACTGGGAAAAAGCCGAAAGAAGAAGTTTGGGTCAACTTAATTTCTGTGCACCCTACACTCATCTTTGTCTCAGAAACATTTGCATGATTCAGAGCTATAGGAAATATGAATTCAAGGGTCAAGTCTGGAGCACAAATTAAAACATCTTTTGGAGGGCAGATTACTGGTATAGCCTTAAGCAGTCTGTCTTTCAGTAATCTCATGTAAGAAGTCAAACTTTTTTGCTGTCTGAGATCCATGCTGTAACTAGCCATTATTTATAATATTGTGGACAGACTGTAGAGTCTGGAATATCTTACAATATACAATACATTTTCTGTTTCAGAATGTAAGGCTGTTCAAGCTTCTTTTGCAGAAAAGGTTCCCTCATTAAGCAGGACTTTGTCTTACTCACGTGTTGAAAAAGTTTCAGTTGTTTAGAAGTGTCTTAGTTGTCAGACTGAATGTAGACCTGTCAATTATGTATACATTTGCCAGGTAACTCTGGATGCTCATCTTGTGTTTTGCTGATTAGACTCTGGATGTATTCGGCTGATACTTATCTTGCCTTTCTGCCTTGAGTCTCTTTTCACCTAATCTGTAAACTGTGAAACTATTTCAAGGAAAGGAATTTATCCACCTATTTTAAGTGTTTTAAGCAAGCTTTCTAAGCCTGTCCTTAAGAAGACTTTTATTGTATGGTGAATTATTTGCGACTCCATCACTGTTATTTGACAAACAGATATGCAGAAATTAGCTTATATGCAAATGGAATCATGGCTGTCCTCCAGTATTCATCTAGATGCTATTTACCAAAAGTGTACATCATGACACAGCACCAAGGCTGCCTGATAATGGTTGTAGATGGTTCCCTTATGATAAGACAGTAATATTTTTATAGGTTCCGTAGGTTTATACTAGGCTAATGACCACAAGGGTCTTTACAAGCATAACCATGCAAATTACCCATTTCTGTCCTTCCTTGGACACCTGTATGGTGGGGTATGTTAGTGAAGAGGTAGCTAAGTGTGTGCTAAGCTAACCATTGTGGCCCTGTATTCACCTAGTGTGTAACCGACTTTGAGGCTGTAGTTGACCAGCACCTCAAATTGTCCTGCTTAGGTCATGCTTTAGGGTATTTAGAAAGCAACTGCAGATATTATTGGGGCCCACCGAAACAGTGTTTTTGGCCTTAGCAAGCACCTCCAGGACCAACTTCCAGTTGATAATTGGGAGAGGATATACTAGAAAGGATTTCACAGGGGTGGGGGGAGTGTGGGGGGGTGAAGTTGGTGCTAAATTTATCAGCCAGTATATTTGCTATTTTTCCCTAGTCATTGAAGATTGTGCCATTTACCACCAGTTCTGCACACTGCTGAGTATTTCCTTTAAGGTTCCTGACACAGCTGAAGAAGGCCTTGTGATTGCCCTTAGCCTGGGAAGCTATAATGACCTTGTAATTGGCCCTGTTAGACATTATTAGAGAGGATATACTAGAAAGGATTTCACAGGGGTGGGGGGGGGGGGGGTGAAGTTGGTGCTAAATTTATCAGCCAGTATATTTGCTATTTTTCCCTAGTCATTGAAGATTGTGCCATGTACCGCCAGTTCTGCACACTGCTGAGTATTTCCTTTAAGGTTCCTGACACAGCTGAAGAAGGCCTTGTGATTGCCCTTAGCCTGGGAAGCTATAATGACCTTGTAATTGGCCCTGTTAGACATTATTAGACCTTAGTCTGTTGTTTAGTTGAATGAGAGTCTTCTTGTCTCTGAGAGTTGATCTGGTTGATTTTGTTTGTTACATTTTTTATTTTGTTATTTAGTCTGTTAAGGATTTCTCCAGTGTAGCTTACTTTATGTGTTTGATTTGGGCTAACTTCAGGTTGATAAGGCAGTCTCAGTGCAGCCATTTAAATGTTTGTACAGGGTTTCTGTAAATAATTCTGTATAGAGAGCTGTGTTCTCAGGGTTTTGAGGAGATATAGTTTGCTTTAGAATAGTTAACTGTTATGTGTTTAGTTGTGCTTTCTGGGTTATTTATTTTGAGGGAGATAGCTTTGTGGTCCGACTTCACTAATGAGGACATGACCAAGGGAGTATGTAGTGTCCTCCCATGTTGGTGAGCTGTAGATTCAATATATTTGATCCTCTAGTTGGAGATTGCACCATCTGTACCTAGGTGTTTGTGTTGATATAGTCTAGGAAATGTTGTACCTGTGACTTAGAGGCAGTGTACGTTTCCCATTCTATAGAGGGGTAGTTAGTCTCCCATGAAAAGTGTATTTAGTTGGATGGTGTTTGCCTCTAGTTGGTCTCAGTAACAGTTGTGAGCTTCATGAGTCATAGAGGGTGACCTGTATCTGACCAGGATATAGTAAGGAACCTTGCCAATGGAGATCTGGATGGGGAGGAACTGCAGGGCATCATTCTGTGCAACTAACCAAGAGTTGTGTTTGCTGCTAGCATAGATTGAGACACCACCACCTTTAGTCCATGTTTATGGTACTGTTTGGTCTAATTGTCCGGAAGGCATTTTATCTTTCTAATGTCAGAGTACTTTCTGCTGATTTTAACCAAGTCTTTGTAACAGCACAGATGTCTACAGTCTCCAGAATAAGGAGAGATTGTAGGATGTTGAGTTTCTTGTTTAGGCCTACAGCATTTAGCAATAACACCTTAAGGTTGCTTTGAGTTATTTATTGCCCTGCCATTAACTGGGAAAACTACTTGTGTACCAAGACATTTGCCCAAAGGTTATTGGAATTCATAAATTCCAATGCACTGGATCAACTAATCCATAGTCCCACCAGGGGGTCCAATATCCTAGACCTGGTCATTACCAACATGGGAAAGTGATGCTCCACACTTATGGTCACCCCCTCATTGGTCAGGTCTGACCATAAGCTAATCACCCTTGACATCCACATCCCTCCTCCACCCCCAGTAAGGAAACCTCTGTAAAAAAACTTCTCCAAAGCCGACTTCATGCAACTCAGAAGTGACAAACTTCATGACACCCATGCAGACGGGAACTGAAAGTTTGACAGCTGAATCCTACACTAAGGCACTGTATGAGCACATCCACTCGTGCATGAATCATACCATCCCAAATAGAATCAAGATGCTCTCTGCCAAAAAAAAGGAAGCCAATCTGGTGGTCCCCTGCCAATAAACAAACTTTACAACAAAAGGAAGAAACTGTTGCAGAAAAGAGGAAAATCCCAGGATGCAAAAAACTCCCATACCAGCCTCAGTAAAAAGCTGAGATCCCAAATAAAATGCTCCAATGCTGGTTACAAAAATAAAATTGCCAAAGATTCCAAAGACAACCACAAGGCATTCTATAGCTATGTCAAGAATCTAACTGGCAATGCTCAGATTTGCTCTAAGCTACAACAGAATGGCATTAAATATACTGATCCCAAGGATATTGCTAATATCCTGGGAGATCGATTCAGTGCCAACGTCATCCCCCTCTCACCCCCTAAAGGGCCCATCTCAATACCGAAAGATTGCCAAATTCCGGTAATGACAGCCACACAGGTAAAAAACACACTCTCCAACAGCTAAGAATACAGCATCCATGGGACCAGGTGACATCCTGGGCTGTGTACTACATGAACTACAAAATGAACTGGCACCTCACCTAAGTGTCATGTTGAATCATAGCCTCACCTCAGGCTTCGTGCCCACTAAGTGGCACACAGCTACAGTTATCCCACTCACAAGGGGGGATCCTCCTTGGATCCTGGGAACTACTGCCCCATCAGTCTAATGAGCCTGATCTGCAAGGCCATGGAGCGTATTATCATGGAACTTATAAACAAAGACATTGCAACCTTCAAACACTGGAGCCCACCCAGTTTGGGTTCGTGAAGGGCCAATATTGTCTCCTGAACCTGATTGACATCTTCATATCAGTCTCCAGAGCTGGAGAGGAGGGTAAGGCGGTCCACACAGCCTATCTGGACCTTGCCAAGGCCTGCAACACCATCCCCCACTCTGGAATCATAGATAAACTTACTAAGCTGGGCATTAATCCCTACGTCACTCGATGGGTTGCCAACTGGCTTACTGACAGAGCCCACACTGTAAAAGTAGCCGACTTCAAATCCAGCTTCAGACAAGTGGAGTACCTCAGGGTTCAGTCCTGGGACCGCTCTTGTTTGGCATGAAGTACAGGCCAACACTAAGGGAGACTGGCTAACAAAGTTTGCAGATGACTGCAAACTGGGAGCCATTACTGAATCCCCAAATTATGTGGATATTCTACAAAAGGGCCTTACAGAAACAGATGCTTGGTGCCAGAGCCATGGGCTCAAGCTCAATGCCAAGAAGTGTATAGTTATCCCCTTTGGGAAAAAACATGTGCTCATGAATTACCACATAGGTGGCAGTACACTAAACACCGAAAGTGTGATAAGAGACTTAGGGACACAGGTGGACAGTGTTCTCACCTTCGATAACCACATCAACACAACAGTTAGGAAATCCTTCTATGTGGCATACCTCATCACTAAGGGCTTTTCATGGAGAAAAAAGGAGGTCATTGTCCCACTGTACTCATCCCTCATTAGACCCATTATAGAATACAATGCCCCTTTTGGTATGTGCCTCTCAAGACATCTGCAACAACTGGAAAATATCTCACTAAAAGAATCACAGGCCTAAAGCAGATGCCATATGCTGACCATCTAAAAAAACTCCAGCTATACTCTGTCACATATAGTCTACTTAGAGGTGATCTCTTTTTAGCATTCAAGGCCATGTCAAACCCAGAGCTACTGGACATGCTTCACTTAAAGAAATCCTAATCCCTCAGAGTCACGCACTCCAGGGATCTAAACCTTGCCATCACAATGAACAAAATATGCTGGATGGATAGGTTCCTGACCAAGAGACTCTCCCCAGACTTTGGAATAGACAACCCATAGATGTCAAGCAGAGCGCCTCTTTGGCCCTCTTTAAAAGGAACCTTGATAATTCACCCTGGGGATCACATCATTCGCCCTGCTATACAGGGGTCCAGGGAAGTAAATATTGTGGGAAGAAATAACCATGGAATTGTTATGGCTAGGCTTGTATAGGTCCTAGCCTAGTACCAACCTATGAACCTATTTATTTATTTATTTATTTATTGCTATGTTGCTATCTTTGTCATTGCCTAAAAAGACACTAAGTGGATGGATAAAGTTTTAGCCAATTCTGGAAAGCCTAGCTGCAGATCATCCTTGGCAAAACAAAGTGGTCTGAGCATCATGTCCTCCTGTGCTGTTAGATATTGGATTCCCCTGGAGTGACACCAGGAACTTAGCCATTATTAAAATCAGACATTTTCTGTTCATAATGTGGCGCACCATCCTTGGTGAAGGTAGAATGCTGCTCAGTGCAAGGCACGTACCTGTCTGTGACGCACATTCACATGAACTAGGACAGAATCATGTTTGTACCTGACCTGTGCTGCAGGATCTTGAGTGTGTGTGTGACATTGGAGATCCTGGCTCCAGATGGGCAACTGACCATTATCTTCTTCTTGTCCAGCCTGGTGAGAGGAGTATGTGTGCGTCATACAATAGAATCCCCTATAACAAGAGTACTAGATAAAGTATTTGCTTGTCTTATGGGCTTTATTGTTGGGGGATCATTTGGTGTGGGCTTATGTGTGGTGGCAGGTGTTGCTTTCGGTGTGTGCTTTAGTGATTACTGAGGGTAGGTGTTGCAGTTTGATGACTTAGGAGGTCTTTGAAGTTTGGAGAGGTTTCTTTTAAGTGTCTCAGCATAAGAATATCTATGTGTGTGGTGAACTGTATGTGTAAAAGATGTAGTGTGTGTGTGTTCTTGACAATTCTATTCACAAGTGAGATTTTTGTCATTAAGGAAGTTATGTTATGTACAACTCTCTCAAACACTGTTAGTTTCCTTAAGGATTATAAGGTTTTCCAAGTACATGAAACAATTGCTACATTGTCTCAAGATGCCCTTATCTACTAAAATGACCACAGAGACATTAGCAAATTGCAAATCCATGCTCTTAAGACCTGTATTAATGTTGGGCTACTATGGTGTAGTGTCTTGGTTTTACAGGAGTCACCTAAGTGGTGTCTAGGGTGAAAGCTAGATCTTAGATATACTGCAATGATTTTAGCACTGTGACATTCTAATTAGATGCCCTAAGCTTAGCTCCTTGCAAAACCTTTCCATCCTGGATCCTCATTGACACCTCCTCAGCATTTAACATAGTAGAGCATGGTATCAAAATCAAGCACTTTTAGTCATACTAATTTGGCTGAAATCCTTATTTGGATGCATAATACCTTCCAGTGTGCTTGCAGCAAGTTGTTTCTGCAATGAACATTTCCCAGAGCAATCTGAAGCAGTGTAGAGCTCTGCAGAATGTTTTATGTCTTCTGTTATTTGTGCAAATATGTTGTCACTGTATAAATTTATTCGTAGGAAGAGTTTCAGATATGACTGATGTGCTTCTCATTTCCTCTGAAGCATAGATCAGAGTTTTTATTTTATTTATTTCTGCCCACTCGAGAACTGCCCGAAATATATCCTTTCAGCCTGTTGTTGGATGAAATAAGTCATGACAATGGATATGTTTTAGAATTGGGGTATAATTTTGCATGTTCTAATCTGCAACTGTTCCCTTGCTCTTCCCCTTATATTTTCATTGGAGAAAATATTCCAAAGTTTTGCATTTAAGTGCACAGTATAAAAGTTTATTTTTTATTTATTTTTTTTTTTTGGTGACATATTTTTATGGAAAAATGAGACAGCAGTTGTAGTGGAGATATTTTCTTTTCTTTGAAATATCTATACTGATTATATCTCTGGATATGGATATGTTATTGTAATGCTCCTTGTCTTGGGCTCAATAATTTTGCACACAAGCTTTTGTTTGGAGCATCTCATTATGAATGTAGTCACAGGTGTAGCTAGGGAAGGGGAGCTGGGGCAGCCACTCTCTACAGAAAGTGATGGGGTGTAGTCGGTAGAACTCAGTTGCTCTTCAGAGCACACCGGCATTTAGACATAAACGGCAGCATTACATTTAGAATCCAAATTGAAGTACAGTAGTGTGCCGTGTGTGGCATAAACTGTACTGGCTGTTTGTTACAGATTTAAAGCAGAAAAGAGTTTTCTTTCTTTTTCTGAAGTACAAGGAGATGAGTTTTTATGCTTCGCAACTTCATTCGGGGGTGGTGAACCAAACTGGGGTGCAGCACTGGATGTAAAAATAGCTAGTTACACCCCTGCAGTGTATGTACAAGTGTAGACATTGTCAAGAATAAGTAAAAGGCAGAAGAAGATATTAAATGCATTCCACAATAGGCTTTACTTCAGAATGACTCAGAATGCATGGTCACATGATATGCCAATTCCATTAATAGTATCTCTTTTAAAGACAAATGTATAATGAGTATACAAATTTATTAATACATATTGCATCCTTCCTCTGTAAAAGAACACTGTAACGTTGCGTTCTTAAAGTGTGTATATTCCATTCTACAGCTATACTGTGTGTATCATGTGATAAACCGAAATATATTGAAGTGAGAAGCAAAGTAATTCAACTTGAATTGACCTATGCCTGACCTACAAGGCACTCACAAATTTGGCCCTGATGGAGCTGGTACCATCTGCAAGTCAAAAAACATGAGGGTTACCCAGTCTAGGGATCTAAACTTAGAGACACAAAGAAAACATACTGGAGAGACAGCTGTGTGTCTCGAGATTGCACCCTCTTTGGAAGAGGCCTCCTATTCACTTTAAGAGGAGCCCTTCCCTGCCCTCTTCAAATGCAATTTGGATCAATGGATGGGGGATTGCAAATTCACACCTGGGGTACAGTCTATGCCCCTGATAGACATGGGCAATCTGTGAGATACTCAAGGCATAGACACAATGCATGACATTGTCTTGCCCGTAGGGCCTATATATTGGGTAAAATCATATTCTATTAATTAGGTTTGTAATGGCTCTGTAGCCATTAACCTAGTAATCTGTTATGAACCTAGGAGTTAGTTTCAATTTGATTGTTTGTAGTCAGGCAACAGGCTATCTACAATGTACCAAGTAACTATATAAAACAACTCACATATGTACATAAATCAACATGAACTCAGAAACCTTTAGGTGAATTATGTAGATAAACTAAATTAAAAATAAACATAGTGAGCAAAGCACTGACAAATATAAAAATACTATTAGCAATACTGCCATGCACACTACCAGTCTGTAGGCTTTAAACATTAGCTTGATGGTATATTATGTGAAGAAATTACTTTTAGTTGTTGTAAAATGTACACTCCCATTAATCCTTTTACATAGTCAAAAACTAGATGTCTGATATAATGAGTAATTGTCGAATATTCTGTGTTAGGCATGAATCTTAATGTAATATTTTTCAGAATATCAAGTTTGTAAGTGACCTAGAGAAACCTGAGTCATCAACTGCATCAAACTCTACTATAGTTAAAAACAGTTCCCACCCTAAAAGTTTCTAACATTACTGCAAAAGCTGTGCTCATAAATTTGCAAACCAATTTAATGTTTGAAAGTCAGCACTTTATAAGTAAAGTAGTCCTAAACACTCTACTTTATGTAGTGTTATACGAGTGCCATCATTACTATAGATATATAAATTAAATTGATTTGAGAAAAATGAAATACAATTTGTTTTATTAGCAAGCAATGTTAAGTACCCCTTGACCATATTTTGTTAGTCAACCTGTAATGTGTCTACAAATCAAGTTGTATGTTTACAACCTCTGTTCTGCTATCTACTACTGCAAAAAACGCAACATAACTTGTGCAAACTATTAATCTACACCTAGATCCATTTTTAACAAATATTCACTACGACAATGAACAGACCGACCATACTTGAGCTTTGAGAAACACTTCTGTATGGTATCAACATAAATAATATAAATTTATTTTTGTTGTGCATCCCCTAACCCACCAGTATGATTCAACTTGCTTTGCAACAACTACATAATTTCCCAAAGCTATTAAACTCATTATAAACCACATTATTGTTCAGGAGGACACAGTCTTACCAGAAGGGAGATGGAGTCTGAAGAAAACTGTCATGGGCTGGTCTGAAGGACACCTGAGAAACAAAATATTTGGGGTTCCTTTGTGGTAGTAAACATTCTGCTGCATCCCAGTGCTCCTCTTTAATATCCAAGTCCCTTGTCTTGACTGATTAGCTTATGCTTTGGTCTGGGACTGACCACTATCAAATCATGTGGTGGATGAATAGCATACAGATCAGGGCTTCCTAGTGCAGTGACATTTAGGCTGCCCACAGGAACTTTTACTATCAGCTATAACTCATCTGATGTAAAGCATGCAGTGCTGACACCATTCTGACAGCTGCATGTGTTCTTGTACGTTAATCTGTGGTGCCACTCTCCCAGGACTCCAGCAAGGAGAGATATTTGTTTGTTTATTTACTTGACATTCGTTGACCAGGATAGCCTGACTGATCAGAAGCCCTTTTTCAGTGGGGAACCAGGGAAAAAAGTTCCACAGTAAGAGAAGAAAAAACATTATACCACAATTTGAAGCAAGGATTAAGTAAACAGTAAAAAAAAAAATAACAATATATCAAAAGTACAACCATATACATTAAGCAACAAGTTCCATTAATGTAGTAACAATGCCATGAGAATTATAGAAACAGACAAAAATGAGCAAAATGTTGAACTGAATGACAGATAATGTGCCAGTAAGCAAAAAGATGTAAGTGGAATTTGTTATATGCAGTCATTAATTAGTGTTTATAGCAGTAGGGAATAAAGGAAGATAGGTTAAGGGAGGAGAAAAGGGTGAGTTCAGGGAGGATGATTACAATTACAGACCCAGCTACTGTTAAGGTATCATTTAATAGTGTTTTTGAATTCATGAATGTGGGTTATATTTCTTAGGTTATTGGAAGTTTGTTCCATGCAAGAGCAGGAAAATAGCTGTAAAGATTCTGTCCAATTTTTTTTTTGTTTGTCAATCTATAAAAGGCATTGTTCAGAACTTCTGAGAGAGTGATGGGGCTTATAGAGGGGGGAAAGTGAGGAGATGCTGGGGCAGGAAGATGGCTTATTCAGAACTGAATGGATAACAAAATGTTGTGTAAGTAAGAGATGGTTAGAAAACTCTAACCAGTTGAGTGTTAGCAGAGCATAGTGGTGTGATCTGGAAGGCAGGTTGGCAGCAAATCTTACAACCTTGTTGTAGGTATATTCAAGTTTGGAGAGTAGTGAGGTCTGTAGGTTGGTTAGGATTTGCAATCTGTAGATGAATTTGGGAAGAAGGTAGGCTTGGGCAAGAGAGATCTGGGTGTTGGGTGTGAGAAATATTTTGTTTCTGTACAGAAGTCCAAACTTTTGGTGGGTTTTCTTAATACTGTGAGGTACATGGAAGTTAGATTTGAGTTGGTTGTCAATAATTGCACCAAGAAGCGTAGTGTGAGTATCAGGTATAATAGTGTTTGGGGGGGGATGGAAAAAGAGGATTTTAGATGGCAGAGAGAGTTTTGAAATAAGAGAAGTTTGAACTTTTTAGGATTAAGTATGAGTTGATGGGTAGTAAGCCAAGTTTCAGTGAGCTTAAAACATAATAGGTTCAGAGTGAGCAGAAGGCAGGATGTGTAGAGTTGGTTGGTGAATGTGTTAAAAAGGGGGGACCTAAACTAGAGCCTTGGGGGACCCCATTTTGATGGGGAGAAAAGGAGATACAGCAGAGATCCATTTTACAGATTGCTGTCTGTGAGGCAGATAATGAACAGGGAAATTGTAGCAGGAGAGAGTTTGGGTAGAGTTGAGTGAGCTTGGAGAGTAGGATGGGGTGAGAGACCATGTTAAAGGCTTACAGAGATCTAAAAAGAGGCAGGACACTCATTTATTATTGTTTCTAGCAAGGGAGATGGAGTTTGGTACAGGAGAAAAGTGTAGTGGTACTATGGTGGGAGCAAAGGCTATGTTGGGTCGGGGTGATTAGTTTTTCTTGATTTGTTCACAAAAAAAAATCACTACTTACCTCACAGTGTTTGAGGATTTTGGAGATGGGGAGAGGATAACAATGGTGAGAGAGCTCAACTAGGTTATCACCTTTATGGATGAGTATAGTGTGCATTTTTATCCAAAGAGCAGGGACAGTGGATTCATTGATCAAGCAGTTAATGAGGGTGAAGACTGGGTATGCTATGAAGTTTGCAGCAGCCTTTAGAAAAAGAGATGGTAGGTTATCTGCTGAAGGAGAGAATGGTTTAAGTTTGAGAAGAAGTTTTATAATTTAACTTGTTGGAATGATATTTAGAGTGAATGGACTACGTGTGTAGTGCAGTAAAAGAAGCTGAGATAAGAGGTGGGGAGGGGGATGGGTATTTTGAGCATATAGAGCAGCAAAAAGAGTTGAAATGAGAGGTGAGGAAGAAACGCTAGATAATGGGATCACGGTACAAGAGAGAGAGAGAGAACAAGTTCAGAGGGTGCTTTACACACTATATTAAAAAGCAAAACTCAGTTGCCGGTACTGATTCGGGGAAATAACCTTTAACTAGATGAAGGGGAGGTGTGATAACAAATAGCGAAAGCTGCCAGATAAATAGCACCGTTGGTTGGGATAGGATGGGGGGTGGTGTGTAGCTAGCTTTTTTACATATATAAGGCAGTGGAACATATTCAAAAATTACATGTACTATAATAATATTCTTTGCCAAAAAAATACTGAGGCGCAGTTCAGTATAAGTGTTTTCAGTGAGGCTTCCCAGTGTAGCCACGAAGCTTGGAATTTTGTAGACAGAAACCTGGGCTTGAAACAATGTTTCCTCATGCACATTACCATGGACAGATAAGATGATCTGGGCAAGGGTAGAAGAAAGGATGTTAATAACAGATGATGACTTTTTCCCCCTTCTGAGGATAGGCAAGCTGGATGGCCACTCTAACCTATCCTATGATGGCAATCTAGTTTCCCATACCACTTTCCAAACCTGAGTTAGAGGTATACTTGAACAGTTGGCCTCCCTAATAGTAGGTTGGATATCACAGAGTAGCAAAATGTGGAAATGCCAATTGTAAAGCGTGATCGAATGTATTCAGAAGGCATTGGTTCTGCAAAGATGGTAATAAAGGAAATGTTCTGCAAATTGTGGATGCAAAATAATATACGAATTGTCTTTTAAGAATAAATATGTGGTCACTAAACTGTTAAACATGAGCTGGTATTTATTTAAAAAGGGGGCTAGAAAGTCAGTAATGCAGCATTAGTAGACCTAGTATATACACACTTATCAATCTCTTAGTGCGAAAAATCTGGACAGCACCTAAAATAACGAAGGGTGACAAACGCCCAAAAATAGACCTATTTTAAGTTGCTCTTATCTTAGAAAGTTGATAGAATGATAGGTTTTGTGTAGACATGCATTTTTAGAAGGATATAAAGTTTGAAACTCAAATGTGTGTCATTATTTAATGACTTCATTTCTAAGTGATTTTTCCAGAAAAACAGAAATTTAATGAGGAACACTCCAAAAATATGAGGCAAAAGTCTGGACATGCTGTAAAAATCTGGACAGTAGAGAGCTATGAGTATATTCTGTTATGACTAGCAAAAGTGAAAAAAACCTACCTTTTTATATCATTGGTCTACTATTATCAGTTGGAAAACCGGTATAAAATAATACTTATATCATGACTAGTAAATGTCATGAAAAGACCAGCAGTACAGGCTACAAAGCAAGAACTTCCCTTCCCACAGCCACAAAACTTGTTTCTTTCACTTTTGTCAAGTTATTTGTTACCATACTATTAAAATACATTTAAGATTTAGAAAATAATTCTTAATAACTTATAGTACCGAGTTTAGACTTTCCAGCCCCCTGAATCATTCAGTTCCAAAGAAAAAATAGTCTTCAAAGAACCCTTATGGCAGTTGTGATAACATATATTGGAAAAACATGCCAGCTCCTTTATCCTGCACACAGGGTAATTTAAAAGAATACATTATTTGCGTGGTCTTTGTGATTGTACATCATAGCAAATAGAAATATTCTGAGAGATTTGTAAAGTTTTAACAATTTATTAAAATGTAATTATATTAAAAATGTGATTATTGTATGGCATAAACAGATAGTTAAGCTGGACACTTCTTCAACCACCAGAACTTTATCATGACACAATAGTGTTCATTCATCAAATTAAGCATTGTCTGCACATGCCTTTACTTTAACATTGGTAGGGAAGATAAATGTTCAAAGAAAACATAGCCTGATAAATGGAGGCAAATGCACATCAGGCTAAACTTTTTGTCACAATTTAATTGCTTTGCAGTAATGTGCTGTTCATTCCTTCAATGCATTATTCATTAATTCTGCGCTACTCCATTTAAATCTGCTTCTATTATTCTGTTAGTTGACAGTGAATTAGCTTCAGGATTTTGTGTGAATTTCTTGTATAAATTGTTTTTGTTTCAAGTTACATTTTGATTCCTAAAGATTTCTAAACATGCGCAGTGGTTGGTTTTCTAAAAGAACAGGAGGACCCCCTATCACAAGCTGCTCTGTAATGTCTTCCATTAGTCACACAACTCCTTAAGGTATGAGTACATTTTAAAGGCATATTTTAAATGTGTGATATCACTTAACTCTTCCTCAAGTACTTTGAGTAGAATACTGTTAATTTCCCTTTATTTGCAACATGTCATAATATGCTGCTTTAATAATGTAGCCAAGTGAAGGAGGCAATAAAGTCTATTGTACCCGAGTGCTATAGCCAGATGAAAGCAGCTAAGCAACTTCAGCCCCCAATCCCATTCCTTCCAGGAATGCAGAAGCCATTTTAAATGTCCCAGCTTCCTATATTTGATTCTGTCTGACAGGCACATTCCATTTTAAAAAACATTTTCTCACATCGACATTGAGCTAGCTACGCTCCCTTTATGTGTCAGACCTATCTTGCCAACTCCTTCCTACACTAGCTTTCCTTTCAAAGATAATCCAGCCTTGTATCTCTCTCTCTTCTTTTTCCTGAAAACAAGCTTTGTATGTTGTCCTACTTGTCACCTTCAGTTTCCCTCATAGCCTAGTAGCGTCTCATCTCTAATTTTGTGACCTCCCTTTCCCTGCAAGGCCTCCAGAACTTTATATAATCCTCCATTCGTAGCCTAAGCTGTTAATGGGGCATCATAGTATTCCTGCCCTTGGGTTCTTAGATACACACCCGAGAACTTACTTTTAAATTTGCTGATGCATTATTATACTGCACTTGACTGTTTAGATTTTCCATAATAATAACACTTCAGTCATTTTCAGTTTCAAGATATTTTAGATGTTACACTCTAATTGTACATGTTGCCCCAGGATTTTACTTTTCAAGTGCAACACCATGGAAGCTGCCATATTTTACATTATGCCTCTATTCTCCTTAAGTGTCTACTCCAGGGTTTCTATCTATTTATTTTATTTATTTTACATTTGTTGACCGGGCTAGTCTAACTGGCTATATGTCTATTTTCAGTAGAGGCCCGGGGAGATGAGCTCCAAAGAAGCAAAATACAATCACTTATACAAAAATGTATGTGTACAATGAACATTGCAGGTACAGAACAGAGAATAATCACAGAGGTAATTTGTTCATAGCACAGTGCTAAATATACAGATACAATTAGTACAATACAAATTTAGTTACAATACAACAGGTAAAAAGATAGCAGCTGAGTTATACAATATATTAGTAAAGAAGTTTTCATAAAGAAAAGGTAGGAACTGAAATATACAGTATATGAGCAAAAGTAGTTTCCTTAATAAATTCTGAGGATGTGAGTAAAAATATCTTGAAGGACTAGGTCGGTTGTGTCTAAGAAAAGGAACAAGACTACTGAGAAGAGGAGGGTAGGCCGATCCAAGTAAGAGAGCTAGTAGATCAGTCAGGTTTAGTACAGGGGCACAGCCAGTGTGTTCTGAAGAAAAGTTGCAGTTTGTTTTTAAAGAGTGATATAGAGGGAAGAGAGGAAAGTTCGTTAGGAAGAAGGTTCCAGGATTTTCCAACAGTATTAGAGAAGAGACAGTCTCCAGCCCTTTGTTTGATTTACAAATATTTACAAGAAGTTTATGTGATGATTGTAAGGTCTTTAGATTGTTGTAGGGGATAATGAGGGTAGATAGTATAGGGGTATTGGTAGGATGGTAAAGGGTTTTGTGGGCAATTGTAAGTTGGTGGAATGTAAGCTGATTTTGTAATTCAAGCCATCCTAGTTGCTTTAGGTTAATACAGTGGTGGGTTCTGAAAGGGTTACCTGTAGCAAATTTGGCTATGTTATTATAGGACTTTTCCATTTTTTTAAGGTTGTTTTTAGAGAGATTAGTATATATGGGTGAGGCATAGAGGAGAGTAGATATTAGATGAGTGTGAGCAATAGTTATTCTTGCTGCAGGAGAGAGGAAGGGTTTGATCCTGTAGAGGGAGCCTAGTTTTCTATTAACAGTAGCAGACCGGAGTTCCGTTGTGGTGACCCCTTACCAGGAAAAAGCTGAAAGACAAACAACAAGGGTGTTAATATGTGTGTCAAAGTTAAGGATATCTATGGTGATACCTAGCAGTTTGGTAGTTGGGTCTGGGGATATGGGAGTATTGTTATTGGATGTTACTGTGAAGTCTATTGGGGGGGGGGGGGCTGGCAAGTAGGAGAGAAAAGGAGGAGTTTAGTTTTTTGGGGATTCAGGAGGAGACAGCGTAGAGTAAACCATTGTTCAGCTGTGTTAAAAACCTTTTGGGTCAGGGAGTGAAGTTCAGATATGGATGTGGCTGAGCATATAAGTGTGGAATCATCTGCGTATTGTATGCATGCAGCTTGGGGGATTGCTAGGTGAAGGTCATTGATAAATAGAGAAAATAAGAGAGGTCCTAATATGGACCCTTGAGGGACACCTATGTTAATGGGCAGACGGGTAGATAGAGTGTTATGCCAAAGAACGGCCTGTTGTCCAAATAGGATTGAAACCATTTTATAGCTAGTAGATCTAGTGACAGAGATTTGAGGATATTCATAAGTATCTGGTGATTTAACATATTAAATGCCTTAGACAGATCTATAAACAGTGCAGAAAGGAAAGCATATTGAGGTTATGTTTTTTGTTGATACAGTTAGTGAAGGAAAGGAGGGCAGTTGTAGTGCTGTGGGAAGGTCTGAAACCATGTTGAGAGTTGGAAAGAAAGTTATTTTGGATTAGGTGGTCTAGCAATTGTCTATGGATGCATTTTTCCATGATCGTTGCTAGGGGAGACAGTAGGGCAATGGGACGGTAATTGGACAGTTCATTAGAGTTACCTCCCTTATGAAGGGGATAATATGGGAGACCTTCCATATTCTAGGGATGTGTTTTTCACTGATGGTTCTGTTGATAAGAATGGAAATGGGGTAGGTGATAGATTTGGCTGCCTTTTGTAGATATTCAGTGAGTAGTTGGTCTGCTGAAGGAGTGGTTTCAGTTTTTGGATAAGGGCAAGAATATATGTAGTTAGGACTGGTTGGAGGAGAAATGGAGGGGGTGGGTTAGTGATAGAGTTGGATATAGATAAGTCCTGAGTGGATAACTGACTGGCAAGGGTTTGAATGGCCTCAGTGAAAAAGATATTAAAGGCATTAGCAGCCTGCTTGGGATTCTCTTGCTCTGTGCCTTATGGATTTGGTGTGATGGATTGGCCTGGGTGTAATAATTGATTAATACTTGCCCAGAACTTTTATGGTTTATTATGGTGAGTCTGCTGGAATTGTAGGTAGTAGTTTTTTTTCTCAGACAATACAGCTTTTTTTGGTTTCATTTCTTAGTTGCCTGAAGTTTTGTTGATCTGCTGGGTTTTTAGTTAAGTGAGATTTATTCCAGTATTTATTGCTGAGTTGGATTTTTTGCCTGGTTTCTTTTGAAAGCCATGGGGCAGATTTAGTTCTCATTCTAATAGAGCGGGTTGGGGCATGGTAGTCTAGTATGGCTAGGAAGTTCAAATTAAAGTAATTAACAGCTTCCTCCAGTGTGAGGTATTTTAAGGGAGACCAGTTACATGCTCTTAGTTCCCTTTGGAAGAGATCGGGGTTGAAGTTTTTCTTGGTTCTAATTGTCCTAGATATGGTTGGATTAGGTAGATTGGTTTTAAGCCTGATGATGTAGGTTAGTGAGTGGTCACTTACATCATCAGGGAGGGTACCAGATTCATATGTCTGGAGATGATTATTTATGAGAATCCAATTGAAGGTACTTTCTTTCTTATTAGGCTTGTTTTTCCTGGAAGGGGAGGAAATGTTTTTGTGAAAAAACAAAAAGGTTAATATGGCTTGTAGGGTGGTGGGTACTGCTACAACAGTTCCAATCCATGTTAAAATCACCTAGGATTATGGTTTCTTGGGGTAAAATTTGGGATAGCCAACAAAGGATATTCTCTATTGTAGCAATGTTATTACCAGGCGGAAGATATCTTCTATCTCTACCATTCTACCCCCAAATGCCTTCCCCCTACCACCTTTGTCTTTGTGTACAGGCAGAGTGCTCCAGTAATCCATAGTCTGCATGCGATCTAACATGAATTTAGCAATAAATGATGGCCCTCAGACTGATCCTTGCAGTGAAAACCAACATGATCATGGGAGGATATGCAAACTCTAATTATCAAGTATCTGCTCCAGGTGCCAAACCAAAACACCATGGTGTCTGAGGTACCAGTGCTTTCTGAGAGTTCTCCTCTAAATATAAGCATCTTTCTCCTTTTTATCTAACCAGTTCTCTACCCATTCATTAAGTGTGCTGTCCTCACCTAGCCTATTAACTATTCAAAGATCAACTGGTGTAAGACTATACCACTGCTTGGAAGTCAGGAGAGTTCACACCACTGAGTCATGTCTGCCTCTTTCCTTGTTTACTTCATTGTACAACTGGATCCGATTAGTCTGACAAGATGTGTGCTGTGAATCCCTGATGACATTATTTGACTGCTTCATATTGTCCCAGGGAACTTTTAAACTTTGACTTTAAGACTGCTTCCATTGTTTTCCCCACCACTAAAGTTAGACTGTAGTTTTCTTTGCAATTCCTTCCACAGTGCTTTGTACTGTACCAGTACAGCTACTGCTTTGCAATTCTTTGAGACCATCCCCTATTAAAGGTATGTAATGAATAGTCCAGTCAGCAGTTCTAGCAAAACCTCAGCATTCTTTTGCTAATATCATACTTGTATCTTACGCTCAATCTGCCATTTTTGCCTTCTCCCTTTCTTCCTCACCCATCTGTCCTCTGCTTGACCCTGTCCCATCTTGTCAGATTGGTACTCTCTCACTTGTCTCTCTCTTTCTCCTCTGACTTTTTGATATTCATTCTCCAATACCCATTTAATCCTTTTAGACTCATGGGAGAGCCAGAGCTTATAGTCTGCAAAAACAGACATAAGGCTTTGTAACCAGAGGACACCAGTCTCTCCCAGGATGTAAACAGCTTTATAGCTATAGCATATTTACTTACAGACAGTTTTGGAGAATCGACATTTTATTTATTTGTGTATTGTGGGGATGTAAGAGGATGATGAAAATCTACACTGGTCAGGTGATGATATGCGAACTCTAATCAACAAGCATCCGAGCAAGAAGCCAGACCAGAAAACCTGTGTGTGTGAGGTACCAGTACTAACTTCTTCACCAGTGTGTCACCCATGGTTTCAGACTGATATTTTTTGCTGTCGCATCCATCTTAATCAGTTTCACTCTTTTTCCTCTTTGCCTTTGTAATTTCAGCCATTTACACAAGGTAAGTTCCTTGGTATTTCTCTCTGAAATTCTGCTGCTTTTTTTCATTCCTTCTTTGATTGGTTTATTGTAACTACATGTCATCTGACTTTCTGTTATGAGTATCTTATTTTCTTTCTTTAATTTTTGGCCAGTTTTCTTTCTCTAGTGAAACAAACTGATTTTTAATTTCCTTTTTTAACATGCTACTTCTTTTTAACCGTTTGTCCATTGTTCCTCTCATCACCCCTTTTATGTTTTCCCATTGTATCTTCAGTACTTTTATATCCTGAAAACTACCAAATCCTAGTTTATGGCAGGTTATTTTATTCCCCAAACCTTCACAGTCAGGCAAAAAATAGAGTTGAGAAACAGAAATGCTGAGTGCACGACCACAAAAAAAGCGGAAAGAAGTTGTATGAGCAGGCAAAAATCAACCTCGCCATCATCAGAGAAGTAAAAAGATGGACACTCCAAGAAGATGGGACGATACTTTGAGTTTGACCTCAGCAGAGGAAAAGGATCTCTGTGGAGAGGTGGAGCTCAGACTTCAAGAAGACATGGAGAAAAGCAAGTGGAAAAACAGGTACTGCCAGACTTCCTGAAATATCTAGCAGCTAGAAAAGTTTAGGCACCACTGGGCTGGCTGAGTATTTAATAGCCAAACTCAAAAATTACAGGCCACTTGGAAGTAACAGAATATAAACTAAATCAAGTAAAATTAAATTATAACATTGACTTTGCACATTGCTTCCCCCCTTTTAATTTAATTTAATTTTATTTAGTTTATATTCCATTACTTCCAGGTGCCCTGTCATTTTTGAGTTTGGTTGTTGTGCTTTGGGGCTTTTATTCTTCTATTTTGTGAGTATTTTATAACAGTTTTGGACACCAAAATCCTCCCAGTGCTGTATTTTTGCTAACTGACTGTAATAAGGGGTTGTATACTAGGAAGCCTATATGGATGTTAATTGTAGAAACAAAGGAGAGACTTTGGTTGATGCTTGTCAGGTATCTTTGCTTTGTTCAGCTGCTAAGTAATACTCTTGGATTCTGTGTTTGGTGAAAAGGACTGCAGTAGGCATCTGGTTTATGCAACACTTTGTTGATAGTGTAGTATGCATATTGAACTTCATAGGCTCTTTTGGTTATTTCAAAATATACATGTGAATATCAAGTGAAGTAAATGATTAATGTGAATGCTGAATACATTAACTGTTGAATACATTGGCCAGTGGGATTCTTTGAAAATGCTTGTGAAGTAAGTTTGAAGTTTATCAAGATTAATATATCTGTTTAAACAAACTGATAGCAATGACTTGTCTAAATGCTACATGGGGAAATCAGGGGTGGATCGTGCTATTGGACTGCAGCCCTCCAGCTGTAAAATGAAAGAAAACAAGAATTGTAAAATAATTATCTGTGAGTCCTGGAACTGCACATCCATGCTCAGTGAGTTCCTATCCAGACTGCCATTTAACCAGTCTGGATTACAAAGAGAAGGCATCAGTGTACAGATGCCCAGAAGTCTATGCAGTTAAGACCGGAAGGAGATCGGACGGCAACATTTGCAGTCACATACGTGGGTGGATAGCAACTGATTGGCTCCCAGGAAGGGAATCTGTATTTGTAGCTTTCACTGCAAGGGAATTGGGTTCAGAAGCTACTGCAAGGGAATCTGCAGGCACTTGTGGGTGTGGGTGTGTGTGTGTGTGTGTGTGTGTGTGTGTGTGTGTGTGTGTGTGTGTGTGTGTGTGTGTGTGTATGTGATTCCCCAGTTAAATATGCTTGGTGGCTAGAGTTATTCAGGCTCAAACCCTGTACCTTGGGTACAGGTAGCAAGAACCTGAATTCCTACCCAGCACCACTTGTGAAAATTGTTCAGATTTGTGCCTCATATTTTTGTTCTGTTCTGTTCCTCATAAAATTTGTAGTTTTCTGGATTTTTGTAAACAGTGAAGGATTGAATTCACTAAATATTGACAGGCATTTGAATTTCAGACTTCATATTCTTCGGAACATATATGGCAACACAAAACATTTTATTCTAGCAATTTTCTATGTTTATAAGATCAGTATTTGAAAATTGTCCGTATTTTTGGGGCTGCATTTTCCCAATAATTATTGGCCTTGTCCAGGTTTTTTGTGCTAAAGGGTTGAGAGCTATGGTGAGAACTAAATTCACTAAATGATAGTCATTTAAGTTTCAGTCTTCCTGTCATTCAAGAAACAGCTGAGTTGGCATAGTGGTATGTTGCTCTGACTGTAGTGGACAGGGTCTTGGGTTCAAGTCTTGGCAGTGAAATGCGTGGTGGTAACACATTTTATTCTAGCGACTTCCCAAGATTATACAAGCAATGTTAAAAATGTGTCCCTGGTTTTGAGGCTTTTGTTCCCCCCAATAAATTTTGGCTTTTTCCAGATTTCTTGTAATGCAAAGTTGAAAGATACAGTTGAGTGGATTTTACAAGGAGCTGAGAGCTTCAGGGGAAGAGAAGTTTAGTGCTGCTTATGCTGAGTCTGCTTGCATTGTTAATAGCATAATGGATTGAGTACTTGCTTTTGATGCAGAAGGCTGTGAGTTCTACTCCCATAGTATTTAGATACATTGCTGATACTGTACTGTGTTGTACATTTAAAGGAGGTGGATGCTGCAGTCCCGAGAATGTCCTCTTTGGCAGAGATACCTAGTAACTATGAACCTGTTATCAATTTGCCATCCATTCCCTATTGCAATATTACTAGCTTATCATTTTTTTTAATTTAACATAGACACTTTACTCCTCAAGGGCAACAGACGCTTTATTTGTAGATGAAACAATGAAATATAACGTTGTTTGCTAGCAACAACCTCTTCATTATTTACAGATCTCTTTAATGTGGAATTATATAGATGACTATTACTTCTGCAGAGATTGTGCATATTTACTGATACTAGTGGATTGTAGAAGTTTGAGTAGACTTTTATGATGGAAATTTTCTGAAGTGGACAGATGTTCTTCATTCCACATTGCTGCAGTCCTAACTATTGGGTAGTCCGCTGTCCAGTCGGCCCGAATACCAAAGTATATGGCTGACGTCGGTCAGGGCACATTAGACTGACGTCAGTACGTCAGGGTACTAATGCGCATGACCGACGTCATATCCTCAGTCTTTTTTGCCGCATGGTCCGATGCAGAAGCAATTTTGCGAGTGCAGGTTGGCGTTCTGAAAGTTTCTGGAGTCAGAGTTTCAGACCGAATCAAAGTTGGCTAAGTACCCCGTTGGGGAATATTTTGGTTTTTTCTTGCCTCAGTATTTAACCGGATGTCAGAAAAAGTGAATAACTGTATTTCTTGTGGGAAACAGATACCTCATAGGGATTACCATACTTTGTGTATACCTTGTTTAGGGCCTGAGCACGACGTTGTTGGATGCCGCTCTTGTGCTAGATTTAATAAACGCACTATTAAGAGAAGGTTAGACTGTGCCAGGTTAGTTTTTGGGAAGCGTTGTAATTATAAAATGCCGTCGGATGCTCCGACGCCCGCTTCGGCCAAAAAGCGCAAGGACAAAGCAGCAAAGCCTAGGGTTGAAGAACCGACAGTCCCAGACGTCGGTTCTCTAGAAGGCTCAGTGGAGCCGGAGGTTCTGCCAGGAGTTTCTTTGGAGTCTCAGGGAGAGACTTTACTGTTACAAGATGTGTCCTCTCAGGAAGTAGGCCAGGCTGAGGGGGCTTCTCAGGTGGCTGTTCTTCCCTCTCTTCCTAAGGTGGTTAGGGCCTCCCCTTCTGTTTCCAAGGCTTCTTTGAGAGGCAGGCCAAGTTTAGCTTCAGTGGGGGTTTCTCCTAGCGCTTCAGGGTCTTTGCCTAAGAAACATATGCTTAAAATGGCAGAGGATTTAATTACTATGATTAGAGGTTCTATGCCCCCTCCTGATAAGAGGCCTAGGGTGGAACCGGAGTTTGAGAGTTTTGAGCAATGTTCGGAGGCTTCTGAGTCTTCGGCTGAAGACTTGCAGGAGTTTCCTCCTTATTCTGATTCTGATGTGGATGATTCTACTCCTTCAGCTTCTCCTCCTGAGGATTTTTCATTTTCAGAGACTCTGCATTCCATGAGGGAGCATTTTAAATGGGAAGGTCAAGATTTCTCTGATTCCAGGAAGAGGCTTAGGGAATTCTTGTGTTTACCCCAGCATAGGCCTTTAGCTATACCTCCTGTTCTGAATGTGGTGGAAGATGTTTTTGCAGAGGCTTCCCTGAATCCTGATTCTTTGCCTCCTGCCCCAGTTAAACCGGATAGGTACTATAGGGTGCCTGAAGCTCATAAGTATCTTTTAAGAGTCCTAGGGCAGACCCGAAACTGTCTCTCAGGGGCCTAAAGGTGTGAAGGCCTCTGTTGTTAAAAATCCTGTTCCTCCTGATAAAGAGGCAAGGGCTTTGGATAGATGGGGAAAGAAAGTGTATACTTCTTCCACTTTAGCCATGAGGGCGTTGAATTGTCAGTTTCACATGTTAAAATATCAGAATTATCTCCTTTCACAATTGAAATCTAAGGTGGATGCTCTGGCAGAAGGTATTGAGTGTAAAGAGTTGCAGGATTTAGTTCATGTGTCTGAACAGGTGGGTAAACATTCCCTGCAGTGTGGTTTTGATGCTGTGCAGGCCTCCTCGAGGGTGGCTGCCACTGGTTCTGTTCTTCGTAGGCACGCCTGGTTGAGGGATCAGAATTTAGCTGAGCATGTTAAAACAAGGATTTTGGATGCTCCTTTACAGTCTGATGTGTTGTTTGGTGCGCCTGTGGAAGCAGTTTTAAAGAAAATGGAGGACAAGGCTAAGTCTATGCAAACTGTTAAGGATTTTTTGCAGGTTCAGCCTCCGAAGTTTAGTAGAAATTGGCCTACTAAGGGATGGACATATCCTGCTTATGATTCCCAGTCTAGGGGTAGGTCTAGACGTGGTAGGGGCAGAGCACAAGGTTCTTTTAGGCCTAGAACAGGGAGTTCACCTGCTCAGTCTTCTGGTGAGGGCAGGGGTCAGTCCTTTCGTAAACAGACCCAATGACCTACCTTTTCAGCTGCCAGTACATTCTCGCCTGGCAGCACCTTTGGGAGGAAGGCTGGCTCTTTTCAAAGAAAATTGGGATTTAATTACCCAAGACAGATGGGTTTTGGATATCATTCACCACGGTTACAGGTTTTATTTCCATACCTTGCCTCCTTTCAAAGGCATGCCAGACATTCCTCCTCTACAAAGAAAAGAGGCTCACAAGCAAATTTCTCTGTTGCTTCAAATAGGGGCCATTCAGCCAGTTCCTGTGCCAGAAAGGGGCCTAGGATTTTATTCTCGCCTGTTCCTAGTACCAAAGAAGGGGAACACGTGGAGACCAATTTTGGATTTATCTATCCTCAACACTTATCTGGACATTCCCAAGTTCAAAATGTTGACGTTGCAACAGCTTTTACCCCTGCTGGGCAAAGATCACTGGATGGTAACTTTAGATCTCAAGGAAGCTTACCTTCATGTGCCTATCAGACTAAGTTGCAGGAAGTATCTGCGTTTTCGAGCTGGAAATTCTCATTATCAGTTCTCTGCATTGCCCTTTGGCTTATCTACTGCGCCCAGAGTATTCACAAAGGTTCTGGCTCCAGTGATAGCTTACTTCAGGTTAAAAGGAATTCAAATCTATCCTTACTTGGACGACTGCCTGATTCTGGCTCAAGAAAAGGAAGACCTTTTACAGCATTTGGAATTTGTGATAGCAGTGCTAAGATGCCTAGGGTATTCTGTGAACGAAATAAAGTCCAGTCTAGTACCCTCTCAAGACATGTGCTTTCTGGGTGTGAGACTGAATACAGCAGCCCAGATGGCCTTTCTAACCCCGGACAAACAAAAGAATCTTTCCAGTTACTTCCATCACCTATCTCTTCAGTCCGGGCTGACTGCAAGGACAGTCCTTCAAGCCTTAGGGTTCATGGCATCTTGTATTCTGGTGCTTCCCAATGCCAAACTGCATATGAGGAAGTTGTAATGGTATCTCAAAAATGTATGGACACAGCACTGCCAGGATTTGGACACTGTCATTCAAATAATACCTTGCATTCAAAAGGAATTTTTATGGTGGGCTCAGGAATGTCACCTAAACAAGGGACTCTCTGTGACCCGGCCAGAGGCGAGTCAGATTCTAACGACAGATGCCTCAGACATTGCTTGGGAGCTCATCTAAATGGAAAATGGATACAAGACAAGTGGCCTGCCAGACTACAGCATCTACATATCAACATGAAAGAGATGTTAGCAGTCCAGTTTGCATTAATGGCTTTCAAGGAGTTACTTCTTCCAGGGCAGGTGTTGATTCTAACAGACAACACTACTGTCATGTGGTACATCAACAAACAAGGGGAACACATTCTTACCCGTTGTGCAGGCAAGCAATGATTTTATGGGAGACTGCGCTCAGCTTGCAACTAACTCTTCAGGCAAGGTTTCTGCCGGGAGCACAGAACTCCTTAGCAGATGTGTTAAGCAGACAAATCATGGATCCCCACGAGTGGAAACTGGATCTTCATGTATTTCAAAAATTGACAGTGTCATGGGGAACTCCAGACATAGATCTGTTCGCTTCTCCACTAAACCACCAGCTGCCAAAGTTTTGCACAAAGGGGTTTCATCACACAGCTTGGAAAGTGGATGCTCTGTCTTTCAGTTGGAAAAATCTTCATGTGTATGCCTTTCCACCTCTGCCTCTTCTCCCAAAGGTGCTCCTAAAGGTCAGGCAAGACAAGCCAAGGATGATTTTAATAGCTCCAGATTGGCCTCGGCAACACTGGTACCCTTTACTGAGGAGTCTGGTAAGGAAGCCTCCATGGCCTTTACCTTTGATTCCACACCTGATGTCTCAGAGGGACGGTCACCTGCTCAATGTCAAGCTTCACTCTCTTCATCTAACAGCCTGGCATATTCTGTTTTGAAACACAGCAGGTCTCAACTTCCTCAACAAGTTTTAAATGTGATTATGGAAGCCAGAAGACCTAGTACAAGGAAAGTGTACGCAGAAAAATGGAAGAGGTTTTTATTTTGGAGTGCAGCAAACAATTTGGAGATTTCTGAGCCTAATTTGAGTGTGGCTCTTCAATATCTTACTGAGTTATTGGACAAAGGTTTGTCTTTCTCTTCCATTAAGATTCATGCTGCAGCAATTTCAGCTCACTATGATTGTGACCCACCATTGTTTTCGCATCCTTTGTTCAAGCAATTTCTTAGAGGGGCAAAGAATATAAGACCCCCACGTAGAGCTCCTACTCCTGCTTGGGACCTCAATTTTGTGTTGGAGAAACTTACTCTACAACCTTTTGAGCCTGCGGCTACTGCTGAATTGAAATACTTGTCATGGAAGACTGCTTTTTTGTTGGCCATTACTTCTGCAAGAAGGGTTTCTGAATTGCAGGCCCTTATGGCGGTAGAGCCTTTTTTGATTTTTCATAAGGATAGGGTATCATTACGTACTAATCCTTCCTTTATGCCTAAGGTGGTTTCTAGTGTGGCTTTAAACCAAACTATTCATTTGCCTACTTTTTATGCAGACCCCCAAAATAAAGGGGAAAAGATTTTGCACACTTTAGATGTACACAGGCAATTGCGTTATTATTTAAGCAGGACTAAGGATTTTAGGCAGTCTCAGCAGTTGTTTGTTTCTTTTGCTTTGAGTTCGCAGGGCAAGCCTGTGTCAAAACAAACTATTTCTAGGTGGATTGGGTTTTGCATTGCATTTTGTTATTCCCATCATGGCAAGGAGATTCCAGCTGGGATTAGGCCTCATTCCACTAGGGCTACTGCCACTTCAACAGCATTTCTAAGGGGTGGCAACTAAGGATATTTTGGAGGCAGCTACTTGGAGTTCAGTGCATACTTTCTCTAAGCATTATCACCTTCCTCTTTACTCTAAGTCTAGGGCTGGTTTTGCCACAGCTATTTTGCAAGGCATGTTGTCAGCTCCTGCTTCTTTATGATTTGCCAGCCTCCCTTACCTCTGCTTTGGGATTCTACCCAATAGTTAGGACTGCAGCAATGTGGAATGAAGAACATAGTACAGTTTTGTACCTACCATAAATGTAGATGTTCGAGGATCCACATTGCTGCAGTCCAATTTACCCTCCCTCCTTCCCCTCTGTGTTTAGGGGTGGTTGTTTAGGTGAGGTTATATGCTGGTAATTTTGTATATATTGTACATATTTTTGGTGCAGGTATATTTGGCCTTGTCTTTTTAGGGTCTTCTGACATCTGGGGCAAGAAAAGACTGAGGATATGACGTCGGTCATGCGCATTAGTACCCTGACGTACTGACGTCAGTCTAATGCGCCCTGACCGACGTCAGCCATATACTTTGGTATTCGGGCCGACTGGACAGCGGACTACCCAATAGTTAGGACTGCAGCAATGTGGATCCTCGAACATCTACATTTATGGTAGGTACAAAACTGTACTTTTTGTCATTATTGGTGCATGCATTTTGTTTAATTATTTACTGGAAAAATGTTCAAAACAATAAATTTAAAATGCCTTCTAACAACTGTACTGTAATGTACAAGGAATATAATTTAAAACTTTCAAGAAGGTGTTTATTGATTATCTGATTAGCTCAGGTATGCCTCCTCCCAGTTCTTGGTTGGATGTGTTCGATTAGGAACCAGTTAAATCAACTATCTACAAGCACAAACTTTTTTTGTTACTGAATATTTTCACTGATTGAGTCTGAATGCTACTAAAAGTAATGAAGCCAGATTGAAGCAATCACATCTCTTAGATCTTCATTTTTTTTGGGAGGGGGGGTACTTAAATTGTCCACACCTAGGGAGCTAAGTCCATCGTGTAGGATTTCTGCCACACAATTCTCCTGGCTTAACTATACCTCTCAACTGTCCAGATTTTCGCAGAATGAATAGACTTTTTCTTCTTATTTTTGGTTTGCTCCTCATAAAATTTGTGGTTTTCTGGCAAATCATTTAAGAATGAAGTCACTTAATAATGACAGACATTGAGTTTCAGACTTCATATCTTTCAAAAAAATGCATGCTAAAGCAAGAATCGTTATTCTAACAACTGTCTGAAGTTTATACAAGAGCAATTTTTAGTACTGTTTGTTTGTTCCCCCAATATATTTGGCTTTGTCCAAATTTCCTGCGTCAAGAGGTTGAGAGGTATGTGCAAATAAATTGCTTTATAGAATTAGGTATATCCAAACCTCTCAACTGTCCCCGATTTTGGCTCAAAATGTTGCTCTCCCACAAATAATCCCTCCAGAAAATGACAATTTTGGAAGAAACATGGAGGGTTTGCAATTAATAAATAATTGTAATGATCAAAGTTACAGATTACTTTTATTTTAGAAATGCATGTAGATTCTCTTATTTTGTCATCTGTTCAACTTAACAGTACTAATATTACAAAAGTGTCCCTTCTTTCTATTTTTTTATCACATTTTTGGTCAGTTTTTCATAAAATTGTGGTTTTCTGGAAAATTAGTGGCAAATCATTAAAGACTGAAGTTAGAAAATAATGACAGACATTTGAGTTTACTACTAATGCAAGACCTACAATCATAGGTTCATAGGTTCATACTAGGCTATCTGCCCTAGGGCATTTATAAGCCTAGCCAGAATGTGTTTGGCTTTCGCCACCCATTTTAAATTTATTTTGCTATGCCCTTTTTCGAGGTTAGTATACTGTGCCTCTGTCTAACAGTGACACAGAAGTGATACCCGGGGTAAACGTACGATCTCCCATCCACTCATCAAGATTCCTCTTGAAGAGAGTCAATGAGGGACTCTGCCTAACCTGGACTGGGATTTTATTCCAGAGTGAAGGGAGCCTCTGGGTTATGAATCTGTCCCTCCAGCATGTCCTATTTATTTCAGTGCTGAGGTTCAAGTCTCTCGAGCGCGTAGTTCGATGGGATTTGGATTTTCTGAGGTGCAGCATGTCCATTAATTCCGGGTTGGACGTAGCTTTATACGTCAGGCACAGATCGCCTCTGAACAGGCAGTATGCCACTGAGTAGAGCTGGAGTTTCTTTAACTGGGCAGCATATGGCATCTGTTTGAGCCCTTTGATCCTCTTGGTGAGGTACTTTTGGGGTCTTTCCAGTTGCTGCAGGTGTCTGGTAAGGTACATCCCAAAAGGGGCATTGTACTCAATTATGGGCCTGGTGAGGGATGAGTAAAGAGGCACGATGACCTCCCCTGATCTAGATGTGAATCCCTTCATGATTAGGTGGGCTATATAAAATATTTTTCTAACCACTTTGGCCACGTGGTTGTCAAATGAGAGATTGTTATCAACTTGGGTCCCCAGGTCCCTAATTACTTCTTCTGTACTTAATGGATTACCACCTATGTGGTAATTTGTGGGCACTTTGTTTTTGCCAAAGGGGATGACTATACACTTTTTGGCATTTAGCTTGAGGCCATGGCTCTGGCACCAGTTGTCTGTTTCTATGAGGCCCTTTTGGAGGATGCTTGTGTCGGCTGGAGAGTCGATTATGGCACCCCGTTTGCAGTCATCTGCGAACTTGGTCAGCCACAGTCCTTCCGTGTTGGCCTGTACCTTCGAGAAATATATGCCGAACAAGAGAGGTCCCAGGACTGAACCTTGTGGGACACCACTTGTAACTGATTTGGAGTCTGACATGGCTCCAGCAATTCTAACCATGTGGGTTCTGTCCTTGAGCCAGTTTGCAATCCATCTAGTAACATAGGGGTTTATATTTAAGCTGGTGAGCTTATCTATAATGCCCGAGTGGGGTATTGTATAGAAGGCTTTTGCGAGGTCCAGGTAGGCTGTGTGGACCACCTTCCCCTCGTCAATGGCCTTGGTGACTGTTTCAAAGAAATCAACCAGATTTAAGAGGCAGGATCTGCCCTTAACAAAGCCGAACTGGGTAGGATCCAGTGTCTGTAAGTCCCCAATATCTATTTATGAGGTCCATGATGATCCTTTCCATAGCTTTGCAGACCAAGCTAGTCAGTCTTATGGGGCGATAGTTTCCAGGATCCATTGAGGCACCACCTTTATGGAGAGGGACCACTGTTGCTGTACGCCACTCTTTGGGCACATATCCTGTAGTAAGGCTGAGATTGAACAGTAGTTTTATGTTTGGGTTTAGCTCTTCTTGGAGTTCATGTAGGACGCAGCCCGGGACACCGTCTGGTCCCATTGATGCTGTGTTTTTTACTTTGGAGAGGGCGGCTCTTACCTGAGCATCTGAGATGTCAGGGAGGCAGCACTCTGCTGGGATAGATATTTGCCCTTTTGCTGGGGAGGGGGGGGGGGTGGAGTTTGCGCTGAACCTGTCAGCTAGGATGTTGGCAATGTCTGTGGGTTTGGTGTATTTTTTGTCATTTTGGACTAATTCTGAGCATATCTGGGAATTACCACCAAGGTTCCTAACATAACTAAAGAAAGCCTTGTGATTATCCTTCGTGTCCTGTGCAATTTTTCTCTCGAAGCTGGCCTTAGACAATTTTATGAGTACCCGTAGTTTTTTGCTAATACTGAACAGTGATGCCTTCCCTTTTTGGGATTTTGCTCTATCATTTAGTAGCTTCCTCCTTCTATTGTATAGTTTGTTTATGGCTGGGGTCCACCAGACAGGACGTCTGCCTTTGGAGGATTGGGTCTTGGTTTTATTTGGGATTGCATGATCCATGCATTCCTGAAGGTGTTCATAGAATGCGTTTATAAAGGATTCTGCGGTCTGGGCCGTATTTTCCACAGGCCCGGGGGCTTTGAAGGATTCCACCTCGGTTTTGAGGAGTGTGAAATTTGCTTTAGAGAAGTTTTTCACTGTGGTTTTCTGGGCAGGGGGTGGGGTCGGGATGTGAATATCCAGTGAGATTAGTTTATGGCCTGATCTTACCAGTGAGGGATACACTTCTGGTCTGGAGCATAGAGTCCCCATGTTGGTGATGATCAGGTCCAGTATGTTTTTCCCTCTTGTGGGAGTGGTAACAAGTTGTTCCATAGCATTTGAGTTTATAAATTTTAGGAACCTTTGGGCTAGGGTGTTGGAGCTAGAGTAATGCTCCCAGTCTATGTTTGGGTAGTTGAAGTCGCCCAATATAATGGTGTTTGGAGAGACCTTCATATTTTCCAGTGTTCTCAGGAAGGCCGAGAAGGGTTCCTGGGTTTGGGAGGGTGGTCTGTAGCAGGCTATAAGTTTATAAGAGCAATATTTAAAATTTTTATGGGCCTTTCTCCCACTTCTATTTATGGCTTTTTCCAGATTTCCTGCTCTGAGGTTGAGAGGTATGACAATTGTGTCAGGGCCATCACCATCAGCCAGGGACATTTCAAATTGTGACATACTTGTACCACACTCCCCCATGTAGTGACTCTGGATGTGTCCAAGCAAGGCATGGAGCAGTTATGCAGTGTAAGTCTACAAAGTATCCCCCCATCCAAGGTAGACACATGTACTACAGTGGCTTTTCATCTGTCCCTGATTTTGCAGAATGTTCTGTTTTTCTGTCATATTTTTATACTGTTGATTTATGCTTTTTATTATTCAGAAAATACATGTTGTTACAGTGCCTGTTGCTCTGTGTTTAAGTAGCAATGCTTTAATGACCATCAGGTAAGCTTGTCTGAGACTGTAAGATGCAAGTAAGCTTTAATAAGCATATTGTTAAAGAATTATCAACATTGAAAGCCTTTTTTTTGTTGCCATGCAGAGAATATTTACATACCTAGATAATGTATAGGCCTTAGGTATTGAAATGCATATGGCAGTATTTGTAATAAAGGACAGGATTACAGTATTTTCAGAAGCTCATTACATTTGTTAGTGACTTGCAATCATCTTTGCATGCTTTACCTGTAAATTAAACAGAATGTCAATCTATCACGTGTGGTCCATAACCAGTGCAGTAATCTTTTAAGCAATATATCTTGAGCTTGTTTGTTGTTTGCTATTCATTTTTTTTACTTTGATCATGTTTTCCCCATGAAACAAGTAGATGTCAGGCAGCAGGTCTTTTTTGGCTAAGAAACATTTTTACAAGTGGGGGTAATCATCTGTATCACAGAGATTGTTACTTTTAGCATGTTACTTGGTACCTTTATAAAGCTGAATATAAATTATAATTAGAACTGCAGTGCAAGGAGAAGTGTTTTGAGTTGTGTGCTGCTTGTTTTTTATACTTGATTTCGACTGGCATTCCAGTAATGTATTTAAAAAGTAATTTATTTTTTCATGCCTCACAACCTTTTTGTTTCCATCTAGATATTAATTAAGCTGTCATGTAGCCAATGCATTGAAATATTTTTTTTCTTCTCTGCTTCATTTTGTCTTGCTTGGACACTCTGCTTCATTTTGTCTTGCTTGGACTCTCATAATGACGTTTTGGCACACAGGGCAGCATATTTAATTAAAGTCCCAGTTTTTGTGGTTTTGAGCATACTCCCACCCCTTTCTAGTTGGCCACACCTCTTCCAACTGGCCCCACCCATTCAGCTATCTCCTGCAGCTCCCCTTTGATTTGAAGTCATCAGCCATCTCTAGGGGAAATGACAGAAGATAATTTCCACACTGTTCTTATTGGACATGAATTAGATGTTCATATTTGTTGTACATTCAATACTGAAGTGATAAGTATAAGCATAGGTTGTTATGTATGCAGTTGTATTTCAGTAAGCCTCTGTGAGAAACTAGCATTTCAGGGAGTCAGTGTCATTCTAATGTTTCTTAATGGGAATGTGTTTATATTATGGGTGCAAGTGAGTACTTAGGTGCTTAGGAATTCTTTTGGAATTCATGGGGGTGCGATTAATGAATGAAGTGATTAAATTTAGGCTGCATAAGAGCACTCCATGTGAGTGGTCAGCTGTTAGTATCCCAAGTACCAACTCAGCTTTGGAAAGCAGGCATAGATCCATGGAGATTCAGAGGTCTTAATAGACCCATCCAGGAAGGAGAGGAGGTAGGTGATATGAGACAGAGATGGCAGGGGTTTACGGGGAGGTGAAGTCATGGAGCATTGGTGGGGTGTGCTATCTAATTAACAGAAATAATAGTGCTAAGAGGGGTATAATTACAGGAAATACACTGCAGTGGTGGTGCTGCGGTAGCGTTGTCGCCTCACAGTTAGACGTTGCCCGTTCGTTTCTCAGTTAGAGCATCTTCTGTGTGGCGACATGCATGAACGGGCATTCCTTCATTGAAGGTTGTGCATTAGGCCCGGCAAGCCAGCACGTAAAACTCTTCTGACAATCATTAGCGGACCGGAGTTCCACTGTGGCAACCCCTAACCGGGAAAAGCCGAAAGACACAAACAAACAATTGAAAAGGAAAGAAGGAAGCCTTGAAACTGGGAGATAAGAGAATGGAAAAACAGTGAGGTGCAGCATTGTTTGAAAGGGAGGAAAGAAAAGAATAGTGAATATGCTGAGGAAATAATTAAATATACAGGTAAACATATTCATAGATGAAGGAAGGATGTGCGTTATTGTAGGACTGGATATAGAGTGTCAAGGATAGAAAGTTATAGCAATATATAAACTCAATCACCGCCCTTTGAGGTTTTCTATGCTGTATGGAAAAAGGTATGGTCACAATGCGAACATGAACTTATTGGGGGAATGTTCATGTAGTAATGAATAGGAAAATGGATAGAAAATTTGGCCAGAGGGAATAGAACATTCGGGTGAGAGAGGCCCTATGACACAGGGAGCAAGTCAAAGAATGGGGACACATTTGGAGGCTAAAACACTCTGAAGGGCAGGAATATACCACCTTTAGAGGAGCACATATACAAACTAGCCATTTAGATAGATGTTTTATAAGTGAAGCAGGGGTCCTACAAATACAAGAAGTACAAATAGGCAAAAGGCATATTTCTGAGTATGTTCATAAAATAACAAAAAATTACAATCCAAAATATAATAATTTTATCAAAAGATGGAGTAGAAACCACTGCAGTGGTGCATGCTGCAGAGACGTTTACAGGAGATCAAAAGAATAGACTTGGTTCTAGGCTAATACAAAACACATGGAAGCTAAGCAGATAGGACAGAGCTGTTGAGTTGCAAGGAAGTGTCATATGAGAGGGCATTTAGTGAGTACAGAAGGTTACTGGGTAAGAGAGGAGAGAAATGTTAGAAAATAGGAGGCATGTTTAAGACAACTGCAGCAGGACTCTGGTGATAATAATGAGAGAGTGTCACATGGGTTAGAGTAAGTAAAAAAGATATTGTTCCAGTACTTGTAGCTTGGATTAAGGAATTTGAAACAGTTATGTTAGAGAGAAGCCTTGTGAACAGCAAGACTTCTAGTGGCATATAGGTGGAAAGCCAGGGAATTGACTGGCACAAAAGGTCAAAGTTAAATGAGTAGAAGGAATTCTTACAGAAATGAGAGGAAAGGAGGGAGACATAATAACAATTATACCATGATCCCCCCAAAACGTGCACGCTGATTGGCCAGCGTGCCCATTGTAAATCGAGTTATACTAATGGAAAAAGGTCCGGTCGCCCGGACTTTTTTCCATTAGTATAACTCGATTTTTTAAAACACTGTCTCGCTATGTTAAATGGGTTTAACATAGCTAGACAGCTTTAAAATAAGCAACGGAGATCTCCGTTGCTTATTTTAAAGCTGTCTCGCCATGTTAAACCCATTTAACATAGCGACAGTAGTTTTAGTAACGGAGAAAGCAAGATCTCCGTTGCTTTTTAGTGTTTCGCTATGTTAAATGAGTTTAACATAGTGAGACAGTTTAAAATAAGCAACGGAGATGTCCGTTGCTTATTTTAAACTGTCTCGCTATGTTAAACTCATTTAACATAGCGAACACAAAAAGCAACGGAGATCTTGCTTTCTCCGCTTTTGCTCAACTCTGATGTACTGCGCAGGCGCAGTACATCAGAACTGCCACGGATGCCAGACATCTGCGGAAGGGCAGTAAACAGGCATTATACTATGCCATTATTTAAGAAAAGTAATAGTTTCTTTTCTTAAATAATGTCATGGTATAATAGCAATAACCCACTTCTGGGTGTTGGTAATGCTAATTTACGGTTGGCTTTGTTTGGTCCCTTGGGCTTCCTGGGACCAAACCACGCCAACCGTGGGTAAATTTAGCATTACCCACACCCAGGCATGGGTTATTGCTATAATAGTCAATGTATTAATACTATAATGTTGGATTTTTTTAATACAATAAGTGTTGAACTGTAGGAGTGAAGGGAAAATACAAGTACGTAGCACTCAAATACATGATGGGGAAAGACTATGTCACATGCTTTTAATGATGAATTTCATAAGGCTATAGAAATGTGTGAGATTTCATAGACTATAATTAAGCAAAATAGGAACAAAGCTTCAGGGAATGTCAGAATTCCAGCAGAATTCTATAAAACATTTTGTTTTCCTGTGTTAGAATATTTAAGTAGAGTATGTTATATAGAAAGAGAAATTGATTTCTTCACATAAATTTTTATAATTGTATTGTGGTTGTCATCCCCAAAGTAAGGAAGCATAAAAGTCACTCTAGGAATTAAAGTACAATCTCTTTTTTACATGTAGATGTAAAGATTCTGGTAGCCACCTTAGCCAAGAGATTAAAACAGTTCATGTTGGGGCAATGGAGTGAGGTTAACAATGGTATAGGATTAGAAGAAGGGCAGTAGCAGTTGAGAGAATTTGTAGGACAGGCACAAATAGAGGGGTAGACTCAAGCAGGTACAATCTTTTTTTTGATATAAAGAAAGCCTTTGACTCAGTGGAGTGGTCCTTATTGTTTAGAGTATTAAGACAGGTAGGCCTTGGCCATAAGTTTAAATACTGGATAGCTGATTTCTGTAATAGCCAAAGATCATAGCTGCTGGTAAATGGAGAATTAACCAAGGACATTTGGACTAGTCCGAACACAAGGCAAGGTTGTCTGCTTATCCCTCTCTTTGTTAATCTTGTCAATTTGAATATTTGCTCAGAAGGTTAGATGCTTTCTATCAGATATCCAAAGTAAATGGAAGTTGTTTCAACTTTTTGCAGATGATTGTATGCTTATTGTACATTGATTAGATTTGATGAAGCCAGCCTGTGGTATATTTTGAAAACTTTAGAGCAGACTCAGAAGAGTTTTAGTGGGTTTATTTTGCTTCGTGTCCTTTCTTGATTTTTCACCCTCTAAGCTCCTTAAGTGAACAGCAAAAAAAAAAAAAAAAAAGTACATTAAAACTAATGTATGAATGAAGTACACTTCTGCACTTTATTTCAAGCAGTTGAGGATGGTATTTATACAATTGCTAAGGAAGAGAGTAGTCAAGGGTTGGGAGGAAAGTGGAAGAGAGTATACCAATACATCAGTCATGGAAGGAGAACAACCTAAAACACATCAATGTGGAATCACTTTATGCAGAGTTACACAGGCATAAATACAAGAAGGAAATGGAGAAAGTGAGACTAAGATGGGCACAGAAGAAGGCAGTGCCCTCTAAACCTACATGGAATGAGTGTGTGAAAACACAAATGAAACTGAAAGCACTGCCAGTTACTTGGGATCAATACCTGTGCTGTCTGGCTACATACTTTAGGATACCAATGGAAATTTTGTAGGATGTGGAGAAGCAGGGCATCTTCATATATTTTGGGAATTCCATTTAGGTAACCAAATTTGGGAGCCCGTATGGAAGAATGAGGGAAGATATTTGGTACGGAAGTAGCCTGTACATGGCAGTTTTACCTCTTAGGGATGTGGCAACAAACATGGATGGAAGAATCCAAGACAATTCAAATAGTTTTAAGGTAGATATGTGAGATGTTTAATAGCAAAAGGATTGAAGAGTGCTTTTTGACAGGAAGATGGAAAAAATAGGAACAGATAATATAAAAGTGTACAATCTGTACATCGGCAGGAAGACAGGGTAGCTAATGAAAAGGCTAAAAGACACTGTATATTATAAGTGTAATAAGAGAGTCTGGAATACTGTAGGACTGACTAGATGGTATATCTATGAATGTCATCTGGGAGAGAAAAGCATGGGAAGTGGAAAAGTTTAAATTTTGACTGATAATAAGGAATATTCTATAATGTTTATACTGTATCTATAATGCTTAATATCTGTTTTATATTGTATCTTATGGAACAGTTTGTGTTGAACAGTTATATATCAAAATGTCTGTGATATGAAATCTTAATAAAAATATTTAAAAAAAGCTATCCAACCCCCTTTTTCATTAACTTATATTCCAGTTATTCTAAACACTTTAGTCCGATTATCCACTGTTAGTGCTTTCAGCCTATCTTTTCTGAGGGCCTATATTAGAAGATCGAAACACCAAAGGAGCAATGCTCCATAATCGAATGCTAATACTCAAAAGCACACAATGTCGAAGGTACGGAACATTTCTTTTTTTCCCAAGGAAATAAATCACTGGGCCATTGTCAGGACTTTGCCATTTCCTCCACTGTGGTGCAGTTTTGGAGTTGGTATATTTAAGTAGAGGGGTGTGGGGGGTGAAGCCCCCCACTTTATTTTGTCTTTGGATTTTTTATTTTTTATTTTTTGGAGCAGCGATTTTTTTTCCCTGGGGAAAAAAAAAAAACGCTGTTCCATACATTCGATATTGTGTAGTTTTAGGTATTAGAGTTCGATTAAAGAGCATTTGCTCTTTTGGTGTTTCAATCTTCTAATATAGACCCCTTTTCTGACAATTCTCACATTACTTGTAGCCATGCCTTTATTCCTTACCCAGATCACTTTTCTATGTCTCCCATCTCCTTATCTTTGTCATCTTCTTCCTTCCTGTCACCTTTAAACTCTTGCTTGTTTTCTTTCCTCCTTCATGTTTTTTTAGGGTATCCCCTCTGCATCTGTCTCCATGCAGCCCCCTTCTGTTTATTTCATTCACCTCAGATGTTGCTCTCCTTTTCATACCATCTGTTTCCCAATTTTTATCCACTTCATCCCTTCCCTCTACACTCTTCCTCATTCCTTGCTGTTATCTAGCTTGAATGAAGTGATTATATACAAGTAACACATTCATATTAATTTTCTTAAGATGAACTAAGTAGATAAATTTCTTTCTCTCTCACTAAACCATGTGTGTATGTACGCACACATACACATGCATACATCTAACATTTATTTGTTTGTATTTATTATTTTGCAGATCCACATTCTTAAAAAGTCCCTCCACATCCCAATGTTCATATTTGTTTTTTCATAAGGACATATTCATATTACATAATTCAAAGGAATATAACTGGTCATCTTTGTGAGCAACAGAGCGGATTACTGACTAGCTGCTCATCTCTTTGTTGTCTGATTCAATTCCACCGAGGTTACCCTGTATGCAGAGACTGCATGTCCTTTCTGTGTTTGTATAGCTTTTTGTATGGGGCTCCAGGTTCCTCTCTCATCCCAAAAATCAAATCAAATAGAATGTTCAAAAGTCGATGGATTTATAGTTAAGCAACTGCTGAAAGATTTTCTCAAAAAGAAAAAAAGGTTGAAAATTGAATTGCCTTTTCCTGCAAGACAACTAGAAAGAACGATCTCAGAATGAGCCACTCTAAGTCTAGCATAAAGGACAGTACAATGAAAAGAGACATATACTTAGCAGTATCAATGAGCTATCCATGAAGATACATAAACTAGAAGGCAAAATGGACAATATTAAAGAGGAATGTAAAATGCAAATAGAAGTGCTGAGGGAAGCTGTAAAACAACAATCATCACAAATCGCAAGTATAGGGAATGTTTGTTTTTTGTGGAAGAATGCTTGAAACGAGAATAATACTGAGTTTCTCCTGAATCAAAACAAATTATTCTGGGAAAAATATAAGTGTTAGAGAACAGATCCACAAGAAACAAGATTAGGGTTTAGGAAATTCCTGAAAAAGAAGAGTGAGACAGTTTGATTCATTATCTTAATACCTGGCCCCCTCAGACATTGAACCAGCCTGAAGCTTTTCCCTTTAGTATTGAAAGGGCACATAGATCACTTTCCAATGTATCTCTTAAAAAACAAAAAACAATACAAAAATAACCCCACTTTCACCAAGGTCAGTGATAGCAAATTTTTCTCAAGTCAAGATAAGGATTTAGTTTTAAAAGCAGCATGAACTAATTATCCAGTTAAAATGAAAGAAAACATAAAATTTGACAATGACTATTCAACATTAGTTAGATCAAAAAGAAAAGAATGTGTGCCACTTGTTAAAAGCTTAAAGAAAAACAATATTAAATCACAAATGTTGTTTCCAACAAAAATAAGGATTCAACTTACAGAAGGAAAGATTTGTAACACCTTGGTAGATGCAACGGGCTTTATACAGAAAAATAAAATCCTAGAAAAAAAAAACAGAAGAAATGGACTGGAACCTATCAGCATCTCTGAAGAGGAATGCAGCAAGAAAAGCATCATCAGCAAAGGACAAAAAGAATAAAAAAATCTGAAGGACAAATGAAAATTAATGCATCTCATTGTTATGAATGTTTACTAATTTAAAGAAGTGATTGGATAGTAAGGAACAGGTGCTAAATATTACCTTTTACAAGGTAAATCATTTACTTTTTCTTTCCGTGCTTCAAATGGTAAATTGTTCCCTTTTTAATATGATAAAGCTAATTATTTTATCTATATATGAAATTGAACCCATTTATTTTTTATTTAAAGTTTTAATGGCTAAACCATTAATATCATTAAAAGTTAATCAATAATATGATGAAGCTCATGTTAAATGGTGCACTTTTTGATATCTTAACACGATTTACCATTAAATGTAATGCTAGAAACACAAAATGACAGTAAACGGGCATGTTAATTTATGAACTAATTTACTAAACATATGACTGCTTACATATACAAAAGAGAATATGGGAATTATAGGAAATATTCAGTACTTTTTAGACATTCTCACAAGTCAAAGTCTGTTCCACATAACTGTCATTTTTTTAATGAAAGTTTAAATGTTATGTTTCCTAAAGGAGGATAGTATGCATCATCTAAAACAAATTACATTGAACCTGAGAATATAAATGCATATGTGATGTTAATAATGTTATATACAGTTTAAGGGGTCATCCCACTTATATCACTAAAAGTAAACCATTATTGAGATGAAACTTGAGATGTTTTATATGCTTTTGGGGATCTTAAAATGGTTTAGTAGTGTGCTACTGATATAATACTTGACATGCAAAAGGACCCAGGAAAGACATGCTATGTGTACAAAAGTACAAAAATAAGGCAGTTTACATATATAAAAGCTATTACTTGAATGATATCAAATAATTAGACTAACATTGGCACATAGTAATAACATAATAACTGTCATTATTTTAATACACGTTTAAATGCTATGTCTCCTTTAATGAATGACAGTATGCGTTAGCTGAAACAACACACAAATCTTGAAGTGTAAGTGCATAACAGATATTAAAGGCTCTCTTGTATCTTTGAGCTTTACTGTAGAATGGATATAATAGTTGATGGTTATTTATGTTTTAATTAGCTTAGTATGTCTTCTGTATTGAACCAAGGGTTAAGAGTATAGTAATGCTTATAGTATCAACATGTTATTCTTTTACATGTAGCAGCTATTTAAGGATTAAACTGCATTGGAATGATTGTTATTGTTTTTTAGTGGTTTAGAAAGGTGTAAGGGATTAATGAATACAGTAGAAGTGGTTTAAATTCACTTGCAAATGTCACAAGCATTTTTATGTGAGTTATAACTAATACATTATTTTTATCTCCTTTAACATAAATACTAGGTTAAAATAAGATAATTAAAGTTGTGACCATTTTTATGATTCTTTCTGAGCTTTGAAAATTCTATAAGATGTCCAGATTTCTCCTTCCTGTCTGAAAGGTGACCTTTTAACTCACCCTCTGAATTGAAAGGGATGTATTAGAATTTTAAAACAAGAATTACAGGGTGTTTTGACTGTGAAAGCTGATAATACAACTTAAAGCAATACATATTAGATTAATAAACATACTGTTGTGAATCATATTGCTAAGATATTAATGAATACATGTTAGATAAAAAGTATTAGAGAGCAAATTGCATTTTAAAACCACTAACAACCATCCAATAGTTTTCAATGCTTGTAGTATACCAAAATGATAGACTATATATATATATATATATCGTTTCACTTCATATTGTCAAATTCTCATTTCATCGAATTTCTAAACATCGAGACTAAATCATCGAAAGCTCAAATCGTCGAAAATTCATAACAGCGAATCTCAAATCATTGAAAACTATAAAGCAACTAGAAATAACATCTCACAGAGTTTTATTTATTTATTTATTTATTTATTCCAGTTTGATGACCGGGGAGGTCCACTGGGCCTGGGGAGCCCGTTTTCAGTGGAGGCCCGGGGAGAAAAGCTCCACAAAACAAAATTTCAAGATTAATTAACAAAGAAATTAAAGATTACAAAACGGGCAGCATTCTAAAATAGAAAATAGAAAAAAAATATTTACAATTCAGTACACTGGGCTAAGTGAGCCTACTTTCAGTGGAGGCTCGGGGAGAAAAAGCTACACAATACAAAGTTTAAGTACATGAATACATTTAGAGGGGGCTCGGGCAATAGAGCTCCGCATTAAAGTTTGATAACATGCTTAATTACAAATGAAGTTAGTAATGCAAGCAACAGGAGGCATTTACAGGAGTGAGAAAACAAATAAACAGTATAGATTCAAGTGTGAACAGGCATATAGTAGCATGGCTAGATTTTGCTGATTGGTTACATTAACAAATCAAAGTGAGGTTAGGAAGGTAGAAAGGTTAGTCAGGAGAAAAGGTAGAGGAGAGATTGAGAGGAATGGGGGGGGGGTACAATTGCATTTCCTGTTTAGATAGAGATAGGAATGAAGTTGCATTTTGACATTTTTAAGGTTTTCACAGGTCCTCAGTGTGGGGGGCGCAGAGCATTCCATTTTTTAGCTAGGGAATAAGATAGAAGCTTGCCAGCAGGGCGCTTAGGTTTATGGATGGTGATCAAGTTTTGGTGGGTAGATCTAAGGGGTCTGAGGGGGTTGTAAGGTTGCAGAATATTGGAAAGTGCAGGGCAGTTAGTAGGTTGGAAGAATAGTTTGTGGGCAGTGGTGATTTGGTGAAGGAGTAGTAGATTGGGGAGTTCAAGCCAGTTTAGTGAATGTAGGGAGGTGCAGTGATGAGTGGAGGATTTGGCATTTGTGGCGAATCTGGCTATTTTATTGTAACATACTTCCAGTTTGGAGGTGAGTGTGGAAGATAGATTAATGAGGAGAGGAGCTCCATTCAGGAGAGAGGGAAGTGGCGAGAGTTAGTCTAGAGAAAGGAGAGAGGAAGTGATTGTTTCTATAAAGTAGGCCAAGTTTTATGTGGGTTTTCTTGATATTTTGCTGGATGTGATTGTTAAATTTAAGGTGTTCATCAATGGTTACACCAAGAAGTTTGGCGGAGGGTATGACTTCGATAATGGAGTTGTTATGGTTGGTGATTTGGAATAAGCTTTTGTCAATAGGGAAGGATTTTGAGGGAGAGAATAGAAGGATCTTAGTTTTGTTGGCATTTATTGAGAGGTGGTTTTGTAGCATCCAATTTTCAGTGGTAGAGAAAGCAGTTTGAGTTAGAAATTGGAGATCTTTTAGGTTAGAGGCATAGCAGATTAAAGTGGAATCATCAGCGTATTGCACAAATTTGGTATTAGGTATGGCTTTGTGGAAGTTGTTAATAAAGATATTAAATAACAAAGGGCCAAGAATTGAACCTTGGGGTACTCCAGTAGGAGTTGGGAGGAAAGTGGAGGTGGCCTGGCCCCACTTCATGGCTTGGGACCTATCAGAAAGGTAGCTGGAGAACCAGGAAAGTGTTTTATGGGAGATGTTGAGGTTAGACAGATGGTTTAGTAGGTGACTATGGGAGAAAGTATCAAAGGCTTTAGATAAGTCTAGCAGAACAGAGGATACTATGTTACCACAGTCGCGAGCTGAATTAACAGAATGTAAGGAGATTAGGGCAGAGTTGTTACTGTGTCCTGGACGGAAGCCATATTGGGTAGGGGAGAGTAGTTAGTGCTTGGTAAGGAATGGTAAGATTTGCAGGTGGATACATTTTTCCAGAATTCTGGAGATAGGGGAGAGGATGGCTATGGGATGGAAATTGGAGGTGTTACAATTTTTGCCACCCTTGGGGAATGGAAGAGTAAAAGCAGAATGCCATAGTTTGGGAACATAGGATTCAAGTAATGATCTATTGATTAGTATGCTGATAGGGTGGGCAATACTGTCAGAGGCTATTTTTAGGAAAGAGGAAGGAATGTTGTCGGGGGTATTGGAGCATGGTTTTAATTTAGCGAGGAGATTTTTTATTAGGTTGGTGGAGATGGGTTTAATTTCAAAAGTGGGGGGGTTGAGCAGTAGGTGGTGAAGGGTTATTATTGGTAAAAGTCTTGGTTAGTTCAGCAATAGAAGAGGTAAAGAAGGTATTAAACATTGTGGTGATTTCAAGGTCAGATTTGCTAGTGTCAGGACAAAGGTTGTTTTTAGTACCAGGTTTTAGGAGTTAGTTTATGGAGTTCCAGAACTGTTTGGGGTTTATTGGGTGATTTGCTTGTAGTTTGAAGTAGTAGGACTTTTTGTCTTTAACTACTAGTTTTTTGGCTTGGTTTCTCAGTTGTTTATATTTAAGTAAGATTTCTGGTTGGTTAAGGTGGAGGTAAGCTTTCCAGGTTTTATCTCTTTGTAGCATAATTTTTTTGGTGTCCTTTGTGAGCCATGGGGTGGTTTTTGTTTTAACTCTTTTTGTTCTTATAGGTGCAAGGGAGTTAAGGATAGTTAGAAATGTAGAGTTGAAGTTATCAACGGCAGCATCTAAAGGAAGAGTTTTTAAGGGGTTCCAATTAGTTAGCTTAAGGGAATCAGGGAAAGTAGTAGGGTTGAAGTTAGAGAGGTTATGGGTTTGAATAAAATGATGGGAGTGTGTGGAAATGGGAGTAGCCTGATGGATGAAGGTAGGGAGGTGGTCTCCTAATGGGTCAGGAATGACACCAGATTCTAAGACTTTGTTAGGATAGGATACGAGCATCCAGTCTAGTATGGAGCCTGGGGGGGGGGGTTTGTTTGGTCTCGAAATAGAGTTTGTAAGTTGAGTAAAGTTAAAGAGATTGACTGATATGGAGGTATTATGGTGAATAATTTTGTTCCAGTCTATATTTACGTCTCCCATGATGTAGGTTTCTAGCTTAATGTTGGAGGAGGTCCAGGAGAGGATATCTTCCAGGATGTTAGTGTTATTACCAGGAGGAATATAGAGTGATATGATACAGATGCTCTTATGGTTGTTCAGTTTTAATAGTCCAATTACAAGTTCAGCATTATTGAAAGAAGGAATGGGATTTGGATATGGAGTGATGTACAAGTGGTTGGAGTAGATTAGGGCTACACCACCACCTCTGTGATTTTGGCGGTCAGAACAGAGAGCTAGAAATCCAGGGGGAAGGAATTCAGAGTCGCTTATGTGGGGTTTTAGCCAGGTTTTGGAGATGGCTACAATGTCAGGTGAGTAGTGATTGAGCCAGGTGTGGAAGTGGGTTAATTTATTAGTTATGCTTTGGGCATTAATGGTGAGGAATTTGAGGTATTTATTGGAGGATTTGTTGTGGCTGTAAGGGTGGTTTGTAGGAGTGCAGTTTGGTCCTGGATTGGGGTGAATGTCTCCAGCTAAGCAAAGGTGTATGAGAAGGTGAATGTGTTTGTAAGGATTATGTTTAGATAAAGATGGCTGGTAGAGAGTAGTTTTGGGTTTGCAGTATTTAGTGGTGCTTGAGAAAAGTTTTACTTTTAAGAGAAGGATAGGGTGGGAGGGAATTAAGGAGGCTGAGATGTTGTGGAAATGGGCAGAGAGGAAGGGGTGGGGGAATAGAGGTGGTGGATGTGGATGGGAGTTAGTGTAGGAGGTGGCATGGTAAAGAGGAAGTAGAAGAAAAATGAGCATAGATGTTGAGGTGAGGATGTGAGGAGGGAGAGAGAGCATGATAGAAGAAGTTTGTTAGATGTGGATAAAGGTGAGGGTAATATGAGAATAGGATAGGAGGGGGAGTGATAGAGAGAGTTTGGATTAGTTGGAGGGTGGAGTAGTTAGTGGAAGAGGATAGGCTGGTGGGGAGGGAGGGGTTGTAGGAGGAGGAATAAATGTAGGAGTATTGGGGTGGGTGGGAATTGGGGGCAGGGTAGGGGAGTGGAGTGAGCCCGCAGGGCGAACGGAGCGGGATAGAGCAGCAGAGCAGAGAGGCCAGCTGAAAAAGTATCAGCCACGACTGTTCACAGTAAAGGTAAGTAGCTTAAGAAGATCGTTACTTTTGAGAAAGAACAGAAAAAGAAATAGGGGAATTGTGCTCCTTAGATAGGTTAAGGGAAGGAGAGGGGATTAATAACAGGAGTTAAAGAGCTTAGTTTGGGATTTGGAAGACTTTAAGTTATAGGCAAATAGAGGTAAAGTAGGGCATGGGGGTTTAAGAGTGGTACAAGCGATCGGCTGGCAGAGAGCTGTCACCTAGTGGACAAAGGAAGGAATAACAGTAAGGAAAAAAACAGCTGGGAGGGGGGTAGTAGTGGTCTGTGGTAGGCTGCTGATTCATACACATGGAAGGATAATCAGACAAATGGGTAGTCTAAGGTAAAAAAATACTGTAGTGCAAGCTACATACATTCAAATGGATCTAGTTTGGGGATCCGCACTGAGGTTCCTTTCTTGAAATGTCCCAGACAAGTAGGCAGGAATGTCCAAGGAAAATTGACACAGATATTGCAGGAGGATGTTCCTATATTCCGGAGGCTGGGAGGGACCTTCAGGAGTGGAGTACTGTGGAAGGAGAGTAGAAACATGCAGTTTAGGTGAAATAAAAATGGGAGAAGATAAGCAGGTAGAAGAAGGAGATAAGGAAAGCAGAGGAGGGTTAGAAAGAATGCAGAGAAAGCTCAAATGTTGAATAGGCAGAATACAGAAGGCAGAGTGGTTAACGTCAGATTCAGGTACACAAAGTAAGTGGCATATAATAAGACTGTAAAACTGTCTAGATATTATTTGAAGAAATATCATGAACTATAGAAAAATGAACAATATCAGTTCAGGCAAAGATTCATACAATTCATGCAAAACATGTAGAATGAAGAAATATATGTAGTGATTAGCTTATAAAACTGTAAAACTAAGTCTAGCCACTATTAAGCTAGCATTTGACTATAAAACTGTATAACTCTGTCTAGCATTTAAGTAAAAAAAAAATGCAAGAATATAGCTAGGAGTATAACTAGTATTTGGCATTTAGTTGTAAAACAGTATAATTATGTCTAGGCACCATAGTAAGATATTAATATAACCAGGTAGAGTCAGTCAGTTAGTCAGTTAGTACGTTTATACTCCACCCCCACACCCCCGTACATTAAATATACCAACTCCAAGGTTGCATTACAGTCGGGGAAAAAGGTAATTTCCTAACCCCACTGTAGTGTGACCTTGGAGTTGGTATATTTAATTTTTTAGGGGTGTGGGGGGTGCAGGGGGCTTGCCCCCCCCTGCATAAACATAGTAAACAGTGTCTGGGATGTTATTTCTAGTTGCTTTGTAGTTTTCAATGCTTTGAGATTTCAATGTTTTGAGTTTTCAATGAAATGAGCTTTCGACAATTTGGTCTTGATGTTTTGAAATTCGATGAAATGAGATTTCTATGATATGAAGTGAAACCATATATATATATATATATATATATATATATATATATATATATATATATATATTAGCTTACTGAAAGACACTTCTGATTAATTTAGAATTGTATTTTTTTCTTTTGTTATTGTTTCTTTTTAATGATAACTAAATTGAAAATCTCAAGACAATTTATTTTGGAAAGTTTGAATTTTGAAGGGAAGATTTTTCAGATGTTTGTTCAAACACACTCAACGTATAAAGAAGAAATAGCACTGATTCCAACAGTAGAACTAGATTAAAGATACGCATATATAAAAATAAAATATAACTGTTCTATTAAATGACATTGTATACTAGGATTATAACTACAATATAGAACTTAGGGATACGATAATAGTATAAGATATAATAAACAGTAATAGAAAGAGATCAGGATAAGTATATATGTACATAGTTAGAACATTGTTATGTAAAGAACTTTACACATAGTAAATAAAATAAAAAACATGAAAACACCTGACCTATAAATTAATAAATAGGAAAATAACCGACTTCCTCCCAATAGTTGATCAGGGAGATGATGAGTGGTTACAGGGAAAGATAATAATAGATACAGTCACTCTGGTCGACGTATACAGAAAGAATCTAAGCAGCTTTTTTACTTGTCTTATTCATAATAACTCAATGATGGGCTTCTTAAGATGATAGTCTAAAAATATGAGGCACATTAACATGAAACAGAAGTATGAGCTAGTAGTTAGTCTAATGTTGAGGTTGAGAGGTAGGTTGATTTTCACAACAAACTAGGACTGTTATTTATTTGTAGAATGTTCTAGGGTTATATTATTGGTAACTTTTTACTTGTTTCAAAACTTTTGTCCACAGCTGACGATTTCATATTATTTATAAATCATATAAATGCTGTGCATAAATATTATGTTATATATGTATTTATTTATTCTTTATGTGTCTGATTTTAAATGTATATCTATTAACATTAATGAATTAAATAATCCAGTAAAGAAAGTGAATCTGCTTAAATACTTTCAGTTACATAAAGCTTGAATAGTATTTCTACGGAAAAAGCATTTACTTAATAAGGATGCAAATAAACTATCATTAAAGAATTATTTGACTTTTAGCAGATTATGGTTTTCAAGCTAAAAGAAGAGGCACTCTCATTCTATGGAAGAACTCATCAGTAATGCCTAAAGTAATACATACCTATGTTGATAAAAATTGTATGTTAATCATTTTTATAACTGAGTAGAATAGAAAGCTATATACATTAGCAAACTGTTATTGGATTCCAGGGGTTGGAGCCAAAGATGCAAAAAATATTTATGAACTATAGCCTATTACATTAACGGTGAAGTCATTATGGCTAGTGATTTTAATTGTATTTTATCAGACAAATACACCACTGCAGATGGGAAACAGAAACTCACATCTTCAGCCAAACACTTATCAAATTTTGTAAATCTAATGAACTTAATGGGTATGCATGAGCTAAGAAAAATAAATTCACTTCAATTTACTCATTATTCATATAGTTATGGAACACAAATATTGAAAACATTTTTGTCACAAAACAATCTGTTATCACATATTAGAGAAGTTTCAATAGTATCATGTCCATTATCAAATCACAATGTTATAGTATTCAATATTATATTAAAACTGACAACTTAATACAGCATAGGAGATTACCAGCATACATTGTTAAAATAAAAGAATTTAGGGAGTGGTATATCAGAGAGATCAAAGATTTCCTAGAAATAAACTTGAATGGTGAAGTATCTGATATTGTCCTGGGGGATTTACTAAAGGCTTACTTAAATGATAGAGTTACAAGTTGGTATATTAGTAAAATGGGAGAATGGACAAAGAATTAAATACAATACAAGTCAAAATAGATAAAGATAAATCTAAAACCAAACAATACTGTCAGTCAGAACTTAAAAACTTAAATACAAAGTACATTGAAATTCTAAATAATAACGTTTCAATAAACATTGAAAACCTTAAGCTTCAAGTATATTCATTAAATCAGTTAAGCTTACATAAACTTGCTATTAGATCAAAGAAATGAATAAACTGTATCGTATCATATAAATTATAACACATGTAAATCATAAAGTAGAACAATATTAAAGGCATTCTTGAGAGCTTTAGAATATTTTATGAAAATATAAATAAAAATAACTTGGATACTGATGACGTAGTTGAAACTTTTCTAAGGGAAAATGTAGAAAACTTTTCTAAGGGAAATATAATAAAAATAACAAGCAAACAAAAAAATGATAGACCAGTCACTTTAATAGAAATAAAAGATCACAGAGCACATAAAAAATTAATAATAATAAGGTGCTAGGCTTAGATGGTCTTATACCATAATTATACAAAATACTGCTAGATGATGTTAAAATATTAGATTATATATAAAAAAAACTGCTGAAGTCCCCCATCATGTAAATGTTTATTCATATCGCCTATTTCAAAACAAGATAAGGATCCTACAAAGTGCTCATCATACAGGCCCGTTTCTCTTTTAAATGTGGATTATAAAATGTTCTTCACCATTGCAGCAAACAGAATTTACTAATACCTAAACTAATTAACAATGATCAAAGTATATTTTAAATAGAGAAGTACAGGATAATATAATATGAATATATACATGAATATGCAAATAAAACTAACTTTCCATCATTAGCCTTTAAAGCCTTTGACTCCATCATTTGGCCTTATCTGTTTAAAACAAAGTATATAACTTCTCAGCTGAGCTAACTGAATTAATTACTAAGTTCTACAAAATTCTTGTGCTTATGTTAAAATATGCTCTTTTCTTTTTAATGTCTTTAAATTGCAAAAAAGTACAAAACAATGTCCATTATCACCATCAATTTTACATTAGCAATAGCACTGTTTGCTATTATTAATTCTAATAAGAAAATTAATGGAAGCAAAATGAAGGATGATTTTGAACTAAAGATTCAAATGTTTGCTGATGATATTTTACTAACGATAGGAAATACAGAAAAATCATTAGAACATATAATTAGTTCTGTGAGACAGTTTGAAGACATCACAAACTTAAAGATTAATCATAAAACAAGTACATTATTAATTAATAAGAAATTAAAAATACCACACAAATTTCTAACTTCACTTGAAGTAACACTCAAAATATCTTGGTATAACCATTATGTCTAATGTTAAAGAAATGGTACAAACAAATTTTCTACAGGTTATTGGTACAATTTTAAGTTTAGTCACAAATTGGAATAAATTCTTCTTTACTATGGAAGAATAATTAATGTTAATTAAGATGGTAATTCTCCCTAAAACATTACTTGTCATACAATCTTTTCTACTGTCTCCATCAAAAAATAATGGATAAGATAAATAACATTCTACTTAAATTGATTTGACATCCCAATAAACCAAGTGTGTCTTTTAATTGGCGTAGAAAAAGGTTGGGATAATGGTGGAATAGAATTCTTTGCGAGTCAATTATATGGTACTTCAACAATTGTAAAGGTTATTGCTTTGTGGATAAATTCATCATATGAATCAAAATTTAAACAAATACATCAAGAAATGTTATCTGGAAGTAATAAACATATCACAACCAGTCATAAACAAATAGTGGCTAATAGTTTTATCTGACTAGTAAAATTTTTTGCATAACTGGAAATATTTCTTCTACTCAAAATCCCTATATAGGCTCATATGTAGGTACTAGGCTATCGGCCCAAGGGCCTACGTAAGCCTAGCCAACAAGGTTACCTGGCTTACGCCACCCAAGAAAGTTAATTTCCTGTGCCACTGTCAAGCAGAGACACAGAAGTGATCCCCGGGCTGTATTTCCTATTTCCCATCCACTCATCAAGATTCTTCTTGAAGAGTGTTAATGAAGAACTTTGCTTGACATAGATGGGTAGCCTATTCCAGAGTATGGGAAGTCTCTGGGACAGGAATCTATCCCTCCAGCATGTCCTGTTTATTGTGGTGGCAAGGTTTAGGTCCCTAGAGCGTGTAGCTCGGAGGGATTAGGATTTCTTTAGGTGTAGCATGTCCAACAGCTCTGGGTTTGACATTGCTTTATATGTTAGGCAGAGATCCCCTCGGAGTAGGCGATATGCTATGGAATTAAGCTGGAGTTTTTTGAGGCAGTCAGTGTAGGGCATTTGACTGAGTCCAGTAATCCTCTTTGTGAGATACCTCTGTGGCCTTTCCAGCTGCTGCAGATGTCTTGAGAGGTATATTCCAAAAGGGGCATTGTACTCTATAATGGGTTTAATGAGTGGCGAGTAGAGGGGAACAATGACCTCTTTTTTCCTGGATGAGAACCCTTTTATGATGAGGTGTGCCATGTAGAAGGACTTCCTGACTACTGTGGTGATGTGACTATCAAAGAAGAGACTACTGTCCACCTGGGTCCCAAGGTCTCTTATCACACATTTGGTGTTAAGTAGATTGCTGCCTATGTGGTAGTTTATGGGTACAGACTTTTTACCAAAGGGGATGACACTGCACTTTTTTGCGTTGAGCTTGAGGCCATGGCTCTGACACCAGGCATCTGTCTCAGCGAGGCCCTTCTGCAGGATGGCCACATCATTTGGGGACATGACTGTGGCTCCTAGTTTGCAGTCATTTGTGAACATCGTTAGCCAGAGGCATTCTGTGTTAGCCTGTACTTCAGAGTAGATAAGAAACAGGAGAGGTCCCAGGACGGAACCCTGTGGTACTCCACTTGTCACTGTTTTGAGGTCAGATTTGGAGTCTGCAACTTTTACAGTGTGGGTTCTGTCAGTGAGTCAGTTGGCAACCCATGCTGATGAAATGACAGGGAAGAGTGAAATTGCTTACATAACAATTCTTATTAATTTTTTTTCTTTGTCAAAGTACTTTCTATCATTATGTTCTAAATCTTCTAGTGCAGCATTATATGTTTTTTAGGTTTACTATCAAAATTGCGAACGGCACTACATCGACGGTCATATAGTCGAACACGGAAGTTCGAAATCGGTAATGTCGAAGACAAAATAATCAATCTAGGAATGGTTTTAACATGGGTCGAGGTAGGGGAGATGTGTGTAGTTCAGAATAATACTGAACACCTACCTCGACCCATGTTAAAACCATTCCTAGATTGATTATTTTGTCTTCGACATTACCGATTTCGAACTTCCGTGTTCGACTATATGACAGCCGACGTAGTGCCGTTCGCAATTTTGATAGTAAACCTTTTTTTATATTTTTCTTATTCTATTTTTCTCACATTATATTGCCAATGTAAAAAACATTTTTTTTATATTTTTCATTAAATATTATCTACCATCAAAACCAGTTTTTATAAAACGGTCTCATAGTAGCATGATCTTTCCATAACTGTATTACTAATGTCTTTCCTTCTTCTTTCCATGCTTTCTCATTTATCCTTTGTATTCCTTTGCCTATTTTTATATATTCCTTGTTTTCCTTTATCTCTAGCCATATTGCAAGATGAACAGAAAATCCTGTTTTCAACTACCTCCCCTTCTCCTGTAACTGAATCTTCTGATACAGTAAAGTAATGTATTTTTGTTCTGTACATACCCCTTTTGCAAGTCCATGACTTTTTTGTCCCAGAGTTTTAACTTTGATATCTTGTAACATCTATCATTTTTTTTAAATCATTTCTTTTCTATTTATGCTTGCCTCTTAAATCACAATTAAAGTCTCATGTTATTATAATATTCATATCTATTAAAGCATTATCTAAAATGTGATGAAACAAGCTTTCCCTTCCTTTATAATTAGTGTAAGCATATAATGTTAGAATTCTATATACATGTTCTTTGCATTTTAAATCTACAATGTCAAAGTCAAGTCAAATAAAACTTTGTCATTTAGAACTAAACACGTGTAGCCTAAAAAAAATTTCATGCATCAGCTCAATTCTTGAGATTATAAAAGAAAGTGAAACAACATATGCAAGTAGAGAAATAAACATAATTCACCAATACAATACTACTCCCAGTACACACAAGAAAGAGCAGAGACATTTACCAACACTCATATATGAATAGAATACCATCCCCTGAGCTAAATTAACTATCCTATTTAAGGTAATACAAAACACACTACAGATTGAACAATACCCAAGTTATTTGTCTAATATTTCACTTGAGTGGGTTAAATAATGCTGACTGTGGATATAATAAATAAATATTGCACTTACTTAGAATATATGTAAGCATGTATTGCACAAATGCGTACAAATTTGACTCATTATGTGCCCAGATCCCTGGGATTCATGCCCATGTTCAGAAGTCTAATCACTGTAGTGTAGAAACTGTTAATGAATCTTGTAGTTCTGCAGTGGATGCTGTGATATCTCCTGCCCAATACCAGATGCGTAAACAGTCCACGTGCAGGATGTATGTTGTCCTGTATCCTTTAGTGGCCTTTCAGATGGTTCTTGAAGAATAAAGATGATGTATTGATGGAAGACTGGAACCTGTTGCCTCTCTGCAACCCTCACCACTCTTTGTAGCACCTTCCTTTCTGTAACTGTGTAGCTTCTAAACCACACTGTGAAGTTGCAGGTGATGATGCTCTCTATTGCACCGCTATAGAAGGTGGAAAGAATATGTGGAGGAAGCTTAGCTTTTTTCAACCTTCTTAAAAAGTGGTGGTATTGGTGCACTTTCCTGACTAGTTGGCTGGTGTTTCCCAGCCATGTGATATCATCTGATATGTGCACACCCAGGAATTTCATACTGTTAACCCTGTCAACACACTAACCATTGATCCTGAGTGGTGGGTGGTTTGTTCTCCTTTTCCTGAAGTCAGTGATAATCTCTTTGGTTTTGCTTACATTTAGTTCAAGGGTTGTTCCTCTCACAGCAACTAATCAGGGATGCCACCTCCTCTCTGTAAGCCCTTTAATCCTCCTGAGTGATGAGCGCCACAACTGTGTCATCAGCAAACTTGATGATATGGTTGGGCTTGTGCTTAGCACAGCATAGCAGTTGTGGGTCAGGATGGTGAATAACAGTGGGCTGAGAACACATCCCTGTGGAACCCCGGTGTTAATTGTAATGCACTTTTATGTGTTCTTACCAAAACACACCCTCTGTGGTCTCTCAATCAGGAAGTCCAGGATCCAGTTACAAAGATGTTTACTGATTCCTAAATGTGACCATTTTTCTATCAGCTGCATTGTTACCACCATAATAAATGCAGAGCTGAAGCCTGTGAACAGCATCCTCACACAGTTGGTTTTACCTCAATGTGTTCATCAATTTTCAGATGCTGATTCACTGTGACCACCTCCTTGAAGATATCCCAGTTGGTTCTTTCAAAGCAGTCTTGGAGAGCCTCCATAGCCCCCTCAGGGGCCATATCCTGATTTGTTTTTTCGTGGGTTTCTTTCTAACCAATGCAGGTTTGTATGCTGACAATAGCAAGATGGTATAATGGTCAGAGTTTCCCATTTGTGGAAGTTGCAGTGCCTTATAAGCTTTCTTTAACTTTATGTCCACCTTGTGCAGGATATTTCCCCCCTTGTAGGGATGTCCACATACTGATGGTAGTGTGGGAGTACTTTTTTCAGATCTGCTTTATTAATGTCACCAGCTGCCAAGTGTACAGTCAGAATATTTGCTCTGGATATTTGCAATGATTAATTTCCACATTTTTGCTATACTTACATCTAATATGCTTACTGTATTTCTACAGAAAATGGCTATTCCATAACATCTCTCATTTCCCAAATTCCAGATTATCTTTCCTTCCCATTGTTTCTCTGTTTGTAATCTTCATTTGTTAAAAATATAATTAATCTACATCACAGGATTGTCTCTGCATCTTCTTTTGTATTTTCTCCATAATGCCCTCCAGGAACTGTCTCCTTCATTTTCTGTCTCATTTTGCATCACCATTTCTTTAAGTAAATCATCCCACAGCCATCCCAACTGGAGGGTTGTAATTGTATATGCATCATTTGCCAACCCATCTTCATGAAATGGATTTCTTTGAAATATTTCTACATGTATTCTTTAGTGACTGTTGGCTTTCTCCTCCATATCTCTCACCACTCCATTATCTTCTCTTTCCATAAGCCTCCCTGTTTCTTTAGGAAGACTCCACACCTGGAATGGAAACAGGAAGTGCTCATGCAAAATAGATTCCACTTACAACAACAATAAGTAAGGGAAGTTTGCTGATGCCTTGACAAAATTTCCCTTAGCAATATAACAACCACATTGGGTCTCCCCTGAAAAAGAGCCACTAGCTTAGTGGAATTAGCCTAGTCAACAAAAGAAATGTAGATAAATAAAAAAAATTAAGTCTCAGTGTGGTCATTTGGGAGATTTTTTTTAAATTGTGGAAATACGACAGGAATGGAACAGAAAAAACGAGCAGAGAATGTCTGCTCAGAGTACAGATTCTATCTGTTTGAGAGCAGCACTTTATCTGAATTCAGCTGTTTAATGTTCCGGCCAGGGACCTTGTGTACCTTACTTGCTAGTTCTTTCACTTTAATATGGCATGCAAGTTCATGCAAAGCATTAATGTCTGATGACATATTTGTATATGAATTTCACTCTTAATCATGGCAGTGATTACCACTCTCCAACTGGACTTTGACCCAGTTGTTCTCCAGTGCAGTGGAAGATGAGCAAAAATCTCAGCATCCTGGCAGCCATAAAGGGGTGTTTAATCCCTTATCCACCATTATTCCATTCTTTCAGTTCAGGTAGTACGCATGCCTCTGTCACCTGAGGGGTATAGACCCCCTCTCAACAGACCAGAGTTATTCATGTTTAAGGACAGACTTTAATTGCCACAGTTCCTATTGCATCCTCTAAAATATGAAGGAGAAAAAAACAGCATGCCAATGAACTAAATCACTCAACACAAATGCCCAAAACACTTTAAAAACAAAGTCTCCAGTCCTAAGTTGCACAAAAGTGAAGAACAGAGAAATCTCCCTAAACAAAGGAACTGGTATTGTTAACGCACAAAAGCCATACCAGGAAACATTTCCTATATGAAACAATCCTCTGCATTTTGATCCTCACCATCTTGGGACTTGGGTATCTGACACTAGGGGAATGTGAATTTGGCAACCTTCAGATAAACTTATATCACAAAACTTTACTAATATACTAATACTAATCTTTAAAACATAGATGTGTTGCAGAGAAGCTAGTTCTATAATTTAATATTCCTGTAAGGGAAACTACTGCTGAATTGTTATAGTTATATACTGACTGCATGTCTAACTTTACTGATTAGTGGATAGTACAGCACTGTGCTCAAAAAATATATGTTTAGAGAAGATAGACACTGAAATGTTTGTACAAGTATTTACGATGTACTCCATAGAAAATTAAACTCAGTTCCTTCTTGTCTAGCTGCAGCTCCATTTGCCATGGTTTACAAATGTAGTATCTTATTCTGTTATAGAGGCAAAAATTCATATTAAGTGATAATGAATTATAAACTCCTAACAGATGTATCTCCGTAAATTTACAGCTGCTGCTATGCTAAACATCTGCTGCACTTATTTTTCTTATAATAATGTGTATATTTAGTTATTAAAGTCTTTGACTTACTGTGTTCTAATATATGCTTAATTCTGGAATAAAGATGGGACCATTTTTTATTATAGTTGTCAGACGCTGATAAGCATGAGTTTAAAAAGCACAAAGTGGCAGTTTTTATTGACCTTTATACTGATGTGCTGTCTAGACATTTCTTACATTTCCTTTCAGTTGATTTTTCCTACAATATGTGCATGATTTTGCAAACACTGATACCATAAATACTGCACCTCTCCCAGCCCCCATCTCACCCTCACAATACCTCACCATCTCAGCCACATTAGGCCAGCCCAATCACCTCTACTACTTCAAACCAAAGATCTTACCCACCTTAACAAAACACAACTTCCCTAAACCTCTTTCATATCATCCCCAACACTCAGAAGGAAAACTAAATTACCTACTACCTTCTTTCTTCGTCCACATACTTCTAGCAGGTGTGATATGCACTCTAACCCTGGACCTAGTACCACTGACAATCCCATCCCTCCAAAAACTACCAAAACTACTATCCTCAAAAGCCTTAAATTAGTTACTCTCAATGCCCAAAGTATACGAAATAAAGCAATTAGCTTCCATGCCTGATTTAACCAGAACCAACCTAACATAGTATCCATCTCTGAGACTTGGTTAAAACCATACATCTCTGACTCAGGAATTCTACCCCCTGGTTACCAAGCCATTAGATATGACCGCATGAATAGAAAAGGGGGAGGGTAGCCTTGATATTGTCTAACATGCTCCCCATTATTCCATACCCAAATCCCATTCCTCAATTTAACAATGCAGAACTTGTAATAGGTGCGCTACAAATGAATAATCATTAAAGTATCTGCATCATATCCCTCTATATTTCCCAAGGTAACAACACTACTACTTTAGAAGAAATCCTCCCATGGGCCTCAACCAATATTAACCTAGAGACCAATATTCTAGGTGAAGTTAACTTAGACTGGAATAAAATTAACAACCAAAATCCAGCCAGATATATGTCAATCTTTTCAGCTTTACTGAATTTACTAACGCTATCACCAGACCCAACAAAACCAGCCCTCCAGGATCCACTCTGGACTGGATCCTAACTACCCACCCTAACAACATATTATACTCAGGCATCCTTCCTGACTCTATTAGTGACCACCTGCCTGCCTTTATCCTCTGAGTAACCCATTCCTCCCCTCACCAGCACCAGTATGTACATACTCATAACTTTACAAACGTCAACCCTACAACATTCTCTAACACCCTCAAACAAACTAACTGGAACACTCTAAAAACACTCCCTCTGTATAACACAGTCAATTATTTCAATTCAACCTTCCTAAATGTACTTAATACCCGAGCCACTCCACGATCTATAAGAGTCAAACTTAACCCCATACCATGGTTAACCAAGGAAACCAAAAAACTTATGCAACAATGAGATAAATGCTGGGAACTTTCTCAGCGCAATAAACATCCTGAAACCCTCCTTAAATATAAGCAACTCCGCAATCTCACCAAAAGACATATAATCAAGGATAAACAATACCACTATATGAAACTCCAAACCAAACACTCCAAAAACCCCAAACAATTCTGGAACTCCATCAACTCACTCCTTCACCCAGGCAACAAAAACAACCCTTGCCCTGATACTACTAAGACTAATCCAGAAATTGCCACTCTTTTCAACTCCTTCTTTATTAACTCTATAGCTGAACTAACTAAGTCCTTCCCAAATACCCCACCCACACAAGTTAGTCACTCTACCCCAGCCTTTCAACCCAACTTCCCTACCTTTGAACTTTAACCAATTTCAACCTCCTACATAAAAAAAAATCCTCAGCAAGCTAAAACCATGCTTCAATGCCCCAGAAAACATTCCCTCTAAATTCTTAAAAATTGGTGCAGACAGCATCGCCCTCCCCATTAGCATCTTAATCAACAGATCCAGACAAGAATCTTATGTCCCCAAGCTTTGGCATGCTGCCTTTATACATCCTCTCCACAAAGGCGATAAAAATAATAATACCTCAAACTTTTGCCCCATAGCCATCCTCTCCCCAATATCAAAAATATTGGAAAAATGCATTCACACCCAACTAATGCCCTTCCTAACCACAAACCATGTAATCTCTCAAACCCAACATGGCTTCCACCCTGGCCATAACACTATTACTGCCCTTCTCTCATTCTTAGATATAGTCAATCATGCCCGCGACTCCGGAAAAATAGTTTCTACAGTTTTATTAGACCTCCCCAAGGTTTTCGACACTATCTCCCATACCCATCTTCTCAGCCACCTTGCTAATCTAAACCTTTCTCACAATTCCCTGTTCTGGTTTTCAAGTTACCTATCTAATAGATCTCAAGCTGTAAAATGGAAGAAAGGCACCTCAGACTTCCTTCGGACTCCTACTGGAGTTCCCCAAGGATCTATTCTTGGCCCAATGCTGTTTAACATCTTTGACAATGATTTCCACTCTGCCATCCCAAATATTAAAATAGTACAATATGCTGATGACTCTACTTTAATCTGCTGTGCCACCAACCTACCAGAACTTCAATCATACACACAAACCGCCTTCTCTACCACTGAGGACTGGATGTTGCAAAACCATCTATCTCTAAACGCTAACAAATTCAAATTACTACTCTTCACTCCCTCAGAATCCTCCCCACTTGACAAAAATTCTTTCCAAATTAGAAGTCACAATAATTCTATTATACAAATCGTTCCCTATGCCAAACTACTTGGGGTCACCATAGATAAACACCAAAAATTAGGCAAGCATATTCAACTAAACATCAAGAAAACACATCAAAAACATACCTTCTCCCCTCTCTATTGTATGGTGCACCTATACTGACTAACCTATCTGACTCCATCTCTTCCAAAATGGAAAGTTGTTACAATAAAATCTCCAAATTTGCCATAAAAGCCATATACTCCTCCCACCATTGCTCTGCCCACCACTTACTTAACTGGCTAGAACTTCCCATCCATCTCAACTACCTCCAACTTACTACAGTCTATAGGCTATTATTTAACCCTACTATATGCCCTGCTCTTTCCAACATCCTACAACCATACACCCCTAGCAGGCCACTTAGATCTTCCCACATAAACCTTATCACAGTCTACAAATCAATCTGACCTGCTGGATGGCATCTCATGTCCTTCTCCCTAGCCAAAAAATGGAAAACTCTCCCTCCTTCTCTTTGAACTATTGAAAACATTGACAACTTCACATCACATCTTCATTCCTACTTTTTCTCTAACTGGAAGTGCAGTTGCACTTTACCCACCTAGCCTTCACATTCTAAATCATATTTTCCCTACTTCCCCTTTGCCTACTACTTAACTCCTCCAGAAAGTGACTCAGTCTTCAGTGTTATCTCATGTACAGTTTGTATACATTGTATCTAGTTTGCTCTCCCTATTCTGTTATCTCATGTACATTTTGTATACATTGTATCTAGTTTGCTCTCTCTGTTCTGTTATCTCATGTACATTTTGTATACATTGTATCTAGTTTGCTCTCCCTGTTCTATCTCATGTACATTTTGTATACATTGTATCTAATTTGCTCTCCCTGTTCTGTTATCTCATGTACATTTTGTATACATTGTATCTAGTTTGCTGTCCCTATTCTGTTATCTCATGTACATTTTGTATACATTGTATCTAGTTTGCTCTCCCTGTTCTGTTATCTCATGTACATTTTGTATACATTGTATCTAGTTTGCTCTCCCTGTTCTGTTATCTCATGTACATTTTGTATACATTGTATCTAGTTTGCTCTCCCTATTCTGTTATCTCATGTACATTTTGTATACATTGTATATAGTTTGCTGTCCCTGATGTTCTTCATCTCACATTGCTGCAGTCATAACTTATGGGTAGTCCGCTGTCCTCGGTCGGCCCGAATACCAAAGTATTAGGCTAACGTCGGTCATGGGCACTCAGATCTGACGTCAGAGCGTCAAGGTATTAAAGCGCATGACCGACGTCATTTCCTCAGTCTTTTTTGCCGCATGGTCCGAAGCAGAAGCAGCGTTTGCAAGTGCCGTTCGGCGTTCTGAAATTTTCGTATTCTGAGTTTCAGACCGATACCAAGTTGGGCTAAGTACCCCGTTGGGGATTATTTTTGTTTTTTCTTGCCTCAGTTACTTCCGGATGTCAGAAAAAGTGAATAATTGTATTTCTTGTGGGAAACAGATACCGCATAGGGATTGCCACTCTCTTTGTATTCCTTGTTTGGGACCTGAGCACGACGTAGTAGGGTGTCGCTTTTGTGCTAGATTTAATAAGCGCACCATTAAACGTAGGTTAGATTGTGCTAGGCTTGTCTTGATGGCGGTGTAATTACAATATGCCGTCGGATCCTCCGACGCCCGCTACCGCGAAGAAGCGCAAAGATAAATCTTTAAAGTCCAAACAGGATGACTCGTCCGTTCCGGACGCCGGTTCTTTAGATATCACTGTGGATTCGGTTGATCCGGCCGCAGTTTCAACTGAGACTCAGGGGGAGACGTTGGTTTTGCAAGATGTGGTTTCTCAGGAGTCTGGTCAGGCTGAGGGGGCCTCTCAGGTTACTGTTCTCCCTTCTTTGCCTAAGGTGGTTAGGCCTTCTCCTTCTGTCTCTAAGGTGCCTTCCAAAGGCAGGCCTGGTTTGCCTTCCACAGGTGTCAGTCCTAGTTCTGCAGGTTCTGTGCCTAAAAAACACATGCTTAAAATGGCAGAAGATTTAATTACTTTAATCAGGGGTTCTATGCCCCCACCTGATAAGAGGCCTAGGGTGGAGCCAGAAGTGGAAAGTTTGGAGCAGGCTTCAGATTACTCAGAGTCTTCGGCTGAAGACATTCAGGATTTTCCTCCTTATTCTGATTCAGACGCAGAGGATTCCACTCCTTCTGCTTCTCCTCCAGAGGATTTTTCTTTTTCAGAAACCCTGCATTCCATAAGGGAGCATTTTAAATGGGAAGGTCAGGAATTCTCAGATTCCAGGAAGAGGCTTAGGGAATTTTTATTTTTACCACAGCATAGGCCCTTGGCTATACCTCCTGTTTTGGATGTTGTTCAAGACGTTTTCTCTGAGGCTTCCCTTAATCCAGATTCTTTGCCTCCTGCGCCAGTGAAGCCAGATAGGTATTACAGAGTGCCTGAGGCTCATAAATATCTGTATAAGAGCCCTAGGGCCGACCCAGAAACTATTAGCCAGGGACCTAAGGGTGTCAGGGCTTCTGTTGTAAAGAATCCAGTTCCTTTGGATAAGGATGCTAGAGCTTTGGAAAGGTGGGGTAAGAAAGTATATACCTCTTCCACTTTAGCAATGAGGGCTTTGAATTGCCAGTTTCATATGTTGAAGTACCAGAATTTTCTTCTTACTCAGCTAAAATCTAAAATGGATGCTTTGGCAGAGGGCATAGAGTGTAAGGAATTACAGGATTTGGTACATGCCTCTGATCAGGTGGGTAAGCATGCTTTGCAGTGTGGTTTTGATGCTTTGCAGGCTTCTTCCAGGGTGGCTGCCACTGGTTCAGTTCTTCGCAGGCATGCCTGGCTTAAGGATCAGAATTTGTCAGAGCATGTTAAAGCTAGGATTTTGGATGCTCCTTTGCAGTCTGAAGTTTTGTTTGGTTCTCCTGTGGAGTCTGTCTTGAAAAAAATGGAAGACAAGGCTAAGTCTATGCAGACTGTTAAAGATTTTTTGCAGGTGCAGCCCCCTAAGTTTAGCAGGAACTGGCCTGCTAAGGGTTGGACTTACCCTTCTTCTGATTCACAGTCTAGGGGTAGATCTAGACGTGGTAGGGGCAGAGCTCAGAGTTCTTTCAGGCCCAGACCGTGGAGTTCACCAGCACAATCTACAGGTGAGGGCAGGGGCCAGTCCTTTCGTAAACAGGCCCAATGACCTACATCTCCATCTGCCAGATCCTTCCTGTCTGGCAGCTCCTTTGGGAGGAAAGTTGGCACTCTTCAAGCAAAACTGGTTTCTAGTCACCCAGGACAAATGGGTGTTGGACATTATAGACCGAGGCTACAAGTTTTATTTCCACACATTGCCTCCTTTCAAAGGCATGCCAGACGTTCCTCCTCAGCAAAGGGTAGAGGCTCACAAACAGATTTCTTTACTTCTTCAAATGGGGGCTATACAGCAGGTCCCTCTGTCAGAAGTGGGCCTCGGATTTTACTCTCGCCTATTTCTTGTACCAAAGAAAGGAAACACTTGGAGGCCAATCCTGGATCTATCTGTCCTCAATACATATCTGGACATTCCAAAATTCAAAATGTTGATGTTGCAACAACTTCTGCCTCTGTTGGGCAAAGATCACTGGATGGTAACTCTGGATCTCAAAGAGGCTTATCTTCATGTTCCTATCAGACTCAGTTGCAGGAGATTCCTGCGTTTTCGGGCTGGGACTTTACATTATCAGTTCTCTGCACTGCCCTTTGGCTTATCTACTGCACCCAGAGTATTCACAAAAGTTCTGGCTCCAGTGATAGCCTTCTTCAGGTTAAGAGGAATACAAATTTATCCTTATTTGGACGATTGCCTGATTCTTGCTCAAGACAAGCACGAGCTTCTTCACCATCTACATTATGTTATGACAGTGTTAAGGTGCCTAGGGTATTCTGTGAACGAAACAAAGTCCAGTCTAGTACCCTCTCAGGAAATGTGCTTTCTGGGTGTGAGACTGAATACAGCTTCCCAGATGCCCTTTTTGACCCCGGACAAGCAAAAGAATCTTACACTTTACTTCCATCAATTGTCTCTACGGTCCAGGCTGACTGCAAGGACAGTCCTTCAAGCCTTGGGGTTCATGGCATCTTGTATTCTGGTGCTTCCCAATGCCAAACTGCATATGAGGAAGCTACAATGGTATCTCAAAATGTATGGACACAACACTGCCAAGATCTGGACACTGTCATTCAGATAATACCTTGCATTCAAAAGGAATTTTTGTGGTGGGCTCAGGAATGTCACCTAAACAAGGGACTCTCTGTGACCCGACCAGAGGCGAGTCAGATTTTAACGACGGATGCCTCGGACAAGGCCTGGGGAGCACACCTCAATGGAAAATGGGTTCAAGACACGTGGCCTGTCAGACTTCAACATTTACATATCAACTTGAAGGAAATGTTAGCAGTCCAGTTTGCATTGATGGCTTTCAAGGATTTACTTCTCCCAGGGCAGGTGTTGATTCAAACAGACAACACAACTGTCATGTGGTACATCAACAAGCAAGGGGGAACCCATTCGTACACTCTTTGCAGGCAAGCTATGATTTTGTGGGGGACTGCTCTCAGTTTGCAACTCACTCTTCAAGCAAGGTTTCTGCCAGGAGCACAGAACTCCTTAGCAGATGTTTTGAGCAGACGGATAGTGGATCCCCACGAGTGGAAATTGGATCCTCATGTATTTCAACAGTTGACAATGATATGGGGGACTCCAGACATAGATCTGTTCGCTTCTCCACTAAATTTCCAGGTGCCAAAGTTTTGCACAAAGATGTTTCATCCCACAGCTTGGCAAGTGGATGCTCTATCATTCAGTTGGAGCAATCTTCACGTCTATGCCTTTCCGCCTCTGCCTCTTCTTCCAAAGGTTCTCTTGAAGGTCAGACAGGACAAGCCCTCCATGATTCTAATAGCTCCAGATTGGCCTCGACAGCACTGGTACCCTCTGCTAAGGAGTTTAGTATGGGATCCTCCTTACCCTTTGCCTTTGATTCCGCACCTTTTGACTCAGGAGGGCAATCATTTCCTCAATGTCAGGATTCAGTCCCTGCATCTAACAGCCTGGCATATTCTGTTCTAGACCCTGGAGGGTCGCAGCTTCCTCAACAAGTTTTGAATGTTATTTTGGAGGCCAGGAGGCCTAGTACAAGGAAAGTTTATGCTGATAAATGGAGGAGATTTTTTATTTGGAGCAAAGCAAAGAGCTTTGATGTTTCCAGGCCTGATTTGAGTGTTTCTCTTCAATATTTTACAGAATTATTGGACAAGGGTTTGTCTTTCTCCTCTGTAAAAGTTCATGCTGCAGCCATTTCTGCTCACTATGACTGTGATCCACCATTATTCTCTCATCCTTTGTTTAAGCAATTCCTTAGAGGGGCAAAGAACATAAGACCCCCGCGTAGAGCTCCTACTCCTGCTTGGGATCTCAATTTTGTGTTGGAAAAACTTACTTTACCTCCTTTTGAACCTGCAGCTACGGCTGAGCTAAAGTTTTTGTCTTGGAAGACTGCTTTTTTGTTGGCCATTACGTCTGCTAGAAGGGTTTCTGAATTACAGGCTCTAATGGCAGTTGAACCCTTCCTAATTTTTCATAAGGACAGGGTATCTCTGCGTACTAACTCTACTTTTATGCCTAAAGTGGTTTCAAATGTGGCCTTGAACCAATCTATTCATTTGCCTACTTTTTATGCAGATCCCCAAAATAAAGGGGAGAAAGTTTTGCACACTTTGGATATTCACAGGCAGTTGCGTTATTATTTGAGCAAGACTAAAGGGTTCAGACAGTCTCAGCAGTTGTTTGTTTCTTTTGCTTTGGGTTCTCAGGGGAAACCTGTTTCAAAACAAACTATTTCTAAGTGGATTGTTTTTTGTATTGCTTTTTGTTATTCTCATCATGGTAAGGAGATTCCAGCTGGAATCAGGCCTCACTCCACTAGGGCTACTGCCACTTCTACTGCTTTTTTAAGGGGGGCAGCTACTAAAGATATTTTGGAAGCAGCTACTTGGAGTTCAGTGCACACTTTTTCTAAACATTACCATCTTCCTCTTTATTCCAAATCTAGGGCTGGATTTGCCACTGCAATCTTACAGGGCATTTTGGCAGCCCCCAATGCTTTATGATTTTGCCAGCCTCCCTTTACCTCTGCTTTGGGATTCTACCCATAAGTTATGACTGCAGCAATGTGAGATGAAGAACATAGTACAGTTTTGTACCTACCATAAATGTAGATGTTCGAAGATCCACATTGCTGCAGTCCAATTTTCCCTCCCTCCTTCCCCTCTGTAGTTTGGAGTGGTGGTATGATTTGGGTTGTAGCTGTTTTTTGTGCATGGTTTTAGGGAGTTATTCTATTTTTGGCTGTGGCCTTTATTTTTAGGGCCTTCTGACATCTGGGGCAAGAAAAGACTGAGGAAATGACGTCGGTCATGCGCTTTAATACCTTGATGCTCTGACGTCAGATCTGAGTGCCCATGACCGACGTCAGCCTAATACTTTGGTATTCGGGCCGACCGAGGACAGCGGACTACCCATAAGTTATGACTGCAGCAATGTGGATCTTCAAACATCTACATTTATGGTAGGTACAAAACTGTACTTTCTCCTCTCCCTATCATTTGTACCTGTCCTGCCATAACTACCTAAACAAGACACATTCCCTATACAACCATTGGAATGTTTTTCCTCTCAACAACTTGACTTATATGCGAAGTTAGCAATGTACCAGTTCATGTCTCTGATTTTATAATGCATCTCCACCCTCAATATTAACTGTAACTTGCTTATCTTATGTATCTGCATCTTGAAGGGTACCTTAATCTGAATATTTAATGTTTACTGTGTAATGTGGAGCTTTACCAATGTACCAGTTCATGTCTGAATCTTGAATGGTAACTTTAATCTAAAAATTTAATGTCTAGTATGTAATGTGGAGCTTTCCCAATTTACCAGTTCATGTCTCTGATTTTATAATGTATCTACACCCTCTATATTAGCTGTACTTTGCTTATCATATGTATCTGCATTGAACTGTAGCTTTAATCTGAAAATCTAATGTTTACTATGTAATGTTGGAGCTTTTCTCCCCGGGCCTCCACTGAAAATGGGCTCCTGAGCCCAGTGGACCCCCGCCCCGGTCATCAAACTGAAATAAATAAATAACTATAACATTTCTGAAATTTATAATACATCTGATGTTGCATAACACTGGCATTTGGAATAATAATACATATATTGTATTTTTAATCAGTTACTTAATGTAGTTGAAAGTTTATCAGTACTGCTTGCACCATCAACTAAATGAACAGTAATTTTCACATGATCTTAAATGTAAATAGGACCATACTGAGACTGTATGCCATGTACACCTCAGATTATCACAATGTAGTGTAACAGAGGCAAATATTAGGCTAAATTATTTGTCTCATTTTCTTCAAAGAGCTATCACAGCACCCATCTCATAGGTTGGTACTAGGCTATCGTACCTAGGGCCTATACAAGCCTAGCCATAACAATTCTCTGGCTTTTTCTTCCCACAATATTTACTTCCCTGCTTCCACTGATCTCACTCCTCTCTTTCATTTCATCAACAGTCTCTCATGTTTTGCTCATTGCTTTTTGCAACTTTTGCAAACATCCTTCTGCATCTTTGGTTAAAGGATGCAATACTGACCTCTGAAGGGGGTGTGAGGGGTCTGATATGTAGCAGAGCTGGAAACTAAGGGGACTTGCATGCATGGATGCATGTAGTCTACATGTATCACTTTAGAAACAATTTTCAGAATTTACAGATGCTGCAGAGAGAGGGGTAGGCTAGGGGGTGGTTGGGCACCCTATCATATGATGACTCACTTTTGGCACCTTGCAAATGTCCACTGGAGGGAATAAATAAGCTGTTTGGGCTATTACATCAGTTGTGATGCTACATCCTGGACATTGATAAAGAAACAAATGGGCATGATTGGATACTTGAGTCAGTGAGACTGCGGTTTGTACACTTTGATCAGGGAGCAAATAGGCCTTTAAGTTGCTTTGTTGATGAAGAAATGCTTCTACAAGGTGTTAAAAGGATTGCCTGTTGGACTAAAATGATAAAAAGCATAGAAATATGTTACTTGTACCACACATTTTTTCTCATTCAAAGTTTGTTTGAGGTGCCAGGACACCAGAGAGAGGAGTTAGGATGTCTCCTATATCTGGACCCGACTAAAAAGTCCTCAGAGAGAGACTTGAAGTGGTTATTACTGCCCTACAGTACAAGCAGTCCCCAGGTACATTTTTGAGTTGGATGAGAGAAACAGGTGCAGGGCACAAAGAGGCTGAAAAGAAATTCAGTTGGGAAACTCATGAGAGAAGGCTGGGACACAAGCCTTGTTGTCAGACTTAGTAGTCGTGGTGAATCATTTAGAATTTGCAAGATGTAAAACTGTTACTACTGAAGGTGAACAGAGGCACACCTTGTAACTGTTCAGCATCACACAAAGACATTTTACATTGTTACAGAAAGAGCCTGTGAACCAAAGTAAGACAGAGATGTGAATACTTTACAATTTTGTTCTATGAATGCATACCTTTTGAATCATTCTGATAGATAAAAAAATTATTCCAATGTAAGTATTATTATTCTACTTTTAAACTTGATTTTTTGCTAGAGCAAGTGTATGTGTTAAAAATGTGGAATGCATAAAATTTATGTTGTATGAGCTGATAATTCCCTAAAATACCAACTGAATGAAGGGTGTGTCCAGATTTTGTTACTACCAGTAATTGCTATGATAAAGTGTGGAAATGCTTCTGAATTACTATTTGTCTAATAAAAATTAACTTTAGAGTGTGAATTGAAGCGGTGGGTGGGGGGAGCAACCCTCTCAAACAAGTATTGTAAAATGAAGTTGTACTGAGTTCTGGTTCATCGATGTACTCTAAAGAAGTGATATGAATTTTGGTTACAAGCTGTGGGGGTTGCTTTGCTTGAGCTATGTTCACTAACTTATTTGTGAAACTGAAGCTTTAATTGTTGCTTCTTAAGTTGTGCTGAAGAAAGTCGTTTGGTTTCTCTTTGCTACACACCCACAGCAGAGAGACAGAAATAGAAGTTGGAGTTTGAGAAAAATGCAATAATTTTTCAACTCAGTGTAAAAGACTGGTATGAAGAATTTATTTGATATTTTTGGCCAGGAGAGTCCATTTGGGTTATATAACACATTTTTAGTGGAAGCTCTGTGCAAGAAGCTCCACATTTATGACTTGGTTATACATTTATACAATCGGTTTACATATATAAAACTAGCACAGTTGGGAATTAGTAAACAAACACTTAAGTTACTTATATAGTACTAAAGCATGTCATACTAAATATCTAGAGTTTACATGCATTCATAAATAGAAGAGTGGCTTCATAGAGGTAAGAGTATTTACTTGGAAATTAGTAAACAAACACTAAAACAATGGTAATATACAAATATTTCTGAATATTTTAGCAAAAGTGATAAATTGCTGAAAGATTGCTTACCAAAAAATGTGCACAGTTTATGTACTAAACTGATGAAGGACGTGTATTAGGGAAAATGCTGTGCATCATGAACTGTGTGTTTAAATACTAATGAAAGAAAAGGATGAAGCTAGCTATATGCATGTAGTGAGGACTGTGAATATGTCTTAAATTCTGAAATTGCAGAAAGTGTCTTACTACAATTTAAATGAGGAAGTAAAAGCAACGACTTGTAAATCAGTAAGTAGTTTTGTAGCAGCATAACATTTATCATTAGAAGCAGTGTTGGCAAAATGGGCAGAGGAAGTTGTTGCATGACTTTCTGAGAAAACTGAAGCAGTATAAACAAGCCTGAGAAGTTCTAACTGTGTTTTGGAAAATGGTGACTACCATGTATGTTCTAAAGTACAGCCTAAACTGCCTGAAATGGTAATAGTTCAGTCTTGTGGTTTAGTGTTGTGGTGCTATGGTGCTTCGATAACAATTCAAAAACATTGATGTACTTATAGAAAATCGATAACATTTCTACATTGTGTTTTTACCATATGACCTGCATGCAAGGTATATTTGGAAGTTCTGTGGCATTCAAATTATTTGTTTAAAAGAGATAACTCTTGGAGTGTTTCACCCCGGGCCTCTGCTGAAAATGGGCTCTGTCCCAGTCGGACTTTCCCGGTAAACAAATGTTAAATAAAATAAAAATAAAATGTGAGCATTTGTAGTGAAAGGGAAAAAGAAATAATAACACAGTCAAGACATCTAAAGATAACTATTGCTCTCAACAATAAACTGAACCAAGTTATATAGAGGGATAAATGTGAAAATGTAAATGAAAACAAGAAACTAGTAGTTGCAAATGAGGAACTTGAAAAAGCTATTTGTTAAGAAATTCACATATACCTTAAACAATGGTGATTTAGATGGAGTTAGTCTGCACATCTAAGATGTGGAGCCGAAATGGGAAAAAAAATGGAAGCCTTGTTAGTATGCTGCAGAAAAAAAATGAGAAAGTTGCATTGCAACATGTATGAACAGTATAAAGCTATTCCTGAGCAAACTGATAGGGACAAAAAGCTGGAGGCCTAATAACCATATTCAAAGCAAATCATTTGAAGAAGTAAAAGGAAAATTCAAACATTATCTGTTAACCCTTGCTTTTGTTGATGAACTGATACAAGAAAGCCGTTCTGCTGTAAGAGACCTGCAGAGGGAAAAGAAAAGCAAACCACTCACATTAGACATGTGTGGCTGATAGATATAACTAATGTGGTGAGCAGCTTATGCACTCAGAGTATAAAAACCACAGAAACAACACATGAGTACACTTAGGAAAAGACTGTTGTGCCAAGTATGACCATAGAACAAACTGTTTCAGAACTTGAAACTACAAAACAAACCCAAGTCAAATTGGCAGTGTATAAAATCCTTCAGGTGTAATTAATGCTGAATGTAATTCAGTTGTGGAGTGCAACCAAAAAGACTCATCGGTGTTTGGTGTTAAGTTTTTCACAAGAAAAACTACAGGTAGAAAATTATTAACATAAAAGGGCTAAAAAAAAACTTGTTGGTTACCTTACTCTTCTGCAACAAGAAAAGGAAGGTCTCACTATAGAGAGCATGGACTGTTAACTGAATTGAGACAAAACTGTTTAAATATACCTTATGAATTCTTGTGGAAAAATATTTCAAGTTATTTAAAAGCTATTACTGCTCTACAGCTCTGTGCTTGTTTTTGATAAATAGGTTTTAATAGGTATTAGAGGATCTACTTCTAAACCTCGAAGTTTTAAAACTTTGATCTTCAAATGGTTGAGACCAGAAAATCAAAGTTTTGAAACTTTGAGAATGAAATAAAATAAATAAATAAATAACATTTTTTTGTATGGTTTTGCAGGGGGGGGCTGCCCCCCTGCACCCCACACCCCCGCTAAATAAATATACAAACTCTAAGATCGCACTACAGTGAGGAGGACAGTAAATATCTTATGGTCTCTGCCATTTGAAGTTTGAAGTTTTGAAACTTCGAGTGTTAGAAGTAGATCCATATTAGATGGTGGTGAAAGCATCAAATATATGATGCTGGATGTGCTAACAATTCCCCAAAACACTATACCATATTAAAATGATATGAACAACAATGCATCATGAAGCACACCCCTCGTAGCCGTTCACAATAACGCTGGTACACATCTTCACATGCTCAAAATTCATGGAAGATTGAGTAGTTTACACAGCTGCCCATTATTAATAGCTTATTACAACAGACTGTTGCATGTCTTTTGCAGACTCGCATGTAAAGCCACCTTAAGTATTCTTTAAAATGACAGATGTTTACCACAATTTGTAATTCAATTCAACCACCATAACAATGCTACAGATATTCCCAATACAGAAAAGTGATGTCAGGTGCTACCTGCTGAATACTGTCATAAAGCGACCAAAAAATATAACACAATACTATTTATGACACTGCAGATTTCAGCCATCCTGTAAGCAAATGGTGCTTTTTATTGATTTCCTTTCATCCAGAGACACTGGTTCCAGAATTCTTCTTTCAGAATGGGGATGATGCTTTTTTTTCTGATGTCATTTTATAGTTGTTTGTTGTTCTTTTGAAATAAAATCTATGCTTCTTTACTAGACCTTCTATGCCCCTTTCTGTATGTTATTGCCTCATGATGGCATATTATTCCTGCTTAATATTCTTTTCTTTCTCAATAAATCATTTATTAACCCCCACCCCAATCTTTTCTTTTAACCTTACCCATCATGCCACTAAAGCATACTAAAATGGATAAAAATCCAACGTCTTTCCCATATTTGTAATGTGTGCTATTTTATGACCTTTTCTATCAACAGCTATGAATTTATGGCAAAAATCCCCTAATGTGTTCTGCCATTTTCTTTTTTTTACAAAAGCAGCAAAAACGGTCCATTATCTAAAACTGCTTGTACGGTTAACATTAAAGAAGAATATTTCCTATCCATCTTTCCCCTCAAATTAGGCTTCCCTACACCTTCTCAGCTGTAGAGTGGATGAGTTTCCTTCTTATTAAACTCATCCCATTGATGCTGAACTTGCCAATTGCTGTTTTCCAAAGTAAATCACTGCCATTTTTTTTATTTTTTTGTACGCACTAGCAGTCATTTTGATTTTACTGTAATGTGGGTATATACACATTTGGGGGGGCTATAAAAGTATGGGCTTTACATGGAGGGTGTGGGCATTGGAGCTCCCCTGCAAAAAAGACACTAATAAATATTTTTATAAGGATAAGTTCTCAGTGGGACGGATTTGGTAAGTGAAGCCCCCATTGAGTTGAGCACTGGAGACTCCTGGGTAAGGTCCTTGGAATATAAATGTTTTACAAGCACTTTTCTGTTCCTTTATAAAGCACGGCAACAAATTGTCATGCATTTTGCCACATGTATAACCCATCTTCAGATTTTGCTCCTGTATTGAAACTTTGGTTATTCAAGCAAGTAAACTAAGTTTCTTTATTTGTCTTTTTCTGTTTTTAACCCCCTTCAGTAAAAATTGTAGTGCTGCACCCTCTCCTGTTTGTCCTGTCTCATTGTAGTCTAATATTATTTGTTGTTACTATGCAGCCTTGACTGATTCTTCCCCTTTTGTTTCTCTATATGGTGCACAATTCTAGCTAGGCAAAAATGACCTACCTTGTCACATGCCCTATACATTTAAAAAATTGTAATCTTTTTTCCTGATACACATTATGTATTTTGAATTACAATTTGAAGATGCATGACATTTCTTTGCTACATAAATATTCAGCTGGTCAATATACAAAATCATGGCACATTCTACGTGGTTTGGCATTCTTTTTTTCTTCCACATCCAGAAGCAACCAGAGCTGTGGCAAGGAAGTCTGCTGTCTGGATCAAGATGATTCAGTGACTTCACCCCCCCCTCAAAAAAAAGGTGCATGGATACGTTGAGATGGAGTAAAATATTTTCAATGAAAATAATGAACAGTTTCAATAAGTTGATTCTCTTTTGTAAAGTTGTGAAACAGTGGGATGGGATAATAGTGGGCATAGGAGGGTAGTCCTGTTCGCTTTACCATAAACAGTGGGATGGGATAACAGTGGGCATAGGAGGGTAGTCCTGTTCGCTTTACCATAAACAGTGGGATGGGATAACAGTGGGCATAGGAGGGTAGTCCTGTTTGCTTTACCATAAACAGTGGGATGGGATAACAGTGGGCATAGGAGGGTCGTCTTGTTCGCTTTACCATAAACAGTGAGATGGGATAACAGTGGGCATAGGAGGGTAGTCCTGTTCGCTTTACCATAAACAGTGGGATGGGATAACAGTGGGCATAGGAGGGTAGTACTGTTCGCTTTACCATAAACAGTGGGATGGGATAACAGTAGGCATAGGAGGGTAGTCCTGTTCGCTTTACCATAAAAAGTGGGATGGGATAACAGTGGGCATAGGAACGTAGTCCTGTTCACTTTACCTGAACAGTGGGATGGGATAACAGTGGGCATAGGAGGGTAGTCCTGTTCGCTTCACCATAAACAGTAGGATGGGATAACAGTGGGCATAGGGGGATAGTCCTGTTCGCTTTACCATAAACAGTGGGATGGGATAACAGTGGGCATAGGAGGGTAGTCCTGTTCGCTTTACCATAAACAGTGGGATGGGATAACAGTGGGCATAGGAGGGTAGTCCTGTTCGCTTTACCATAAACAGTGGGATGGGATAACAGTGGGCATAGGAGGGTAGTCCTGTTTGCTTTACCATAAACAGTGGGATGGGATAACAGTGGGCATAGGAGGGTAGTCCTGTTCGCTTTACCAAAAACAGTGGGATGGGATAACAGTGGGCATAGGAGGGTAGTCCTGTTCGCTTTACCATAAACAGTGGGATGGGATATCAGTGGGCATAGGAGGGTAGTCCTGTTCGCTTTACCATAAACAGTGGGATGGGATAACAGTGGGCAAAGGAGGGTAGTCCTGTTCACTTTATGATAAACAGTGGGATGGGATAACAGTGGGCATAGGAGGGTAGTCCTGTTCACTTTACCATAAACAGTGGGATGGGATAACAGTGGGCATAGGAGGGTAATCCTGTTTGGTTTACCATAAACAGTGGGATGGGATAACAGTGGGCATAGGAGGGTAGTCCTGTTCGCTTTGCCATAAACAGTGGAATGGGATAACAGTGGGCATAGGAGGGTAGTCCTGTTCGCTTTACCATAAACAGTGGGATGGGATAACAGTGGGCATAGGAGGATAGTCCTGTTCGCTTTACCATAAACAGTGGGATGGGATAACAGTGGGCATAGGAGGGTCGTCCTGTTCGCTTTACCATAAACAGTGGGATGGGATAACAGTGGCCATAGGAGGGTAGTCCTGCTCGCTTCACCATAAACAGTAGGATGGGATAACAGTGGGCATAGGGGGATAGTCCTGTTCGATTTACCATAAACAGTGGGATGGGATAACAGTGGGCATAGGAGGGTAGTCCTGTTCGCTTTACCATAAACAGTGGGATGGGATAACATTGGGCATAGGAGGGTAGTCCTGTTTGCTTTACCATAAACAGTGGGATGGGATAACAGTGGGCATGGGAGGGTAGTCCTGTTCGCTTTACCATAAACAGTGGGATGGGATAACAGTGGGCATAGGAGGGTAGTCCTGTTCGCTTTACCAAAAACAGTGGGATGGGATAACAGTGGGCATAGGAGGGTAGTCCTGTTCGCTTTACCATAAACAGTGGGATGGGATAACAGTGGGCATAGGAGGGTAGTCCTGTTCGCTTTACCATAAACAGTGGGATGGGATAACAGTGGGCAAAGGAGGGTAGTCCTGTTCACTTTATCATAAACAGTGGGATGGGATAACAGTGGGCATAGGAGGGTAGTCCTGTTCGCTTTACCATAAACAGTGGGATGGGATAACAGTGGGCATAGGAGGGTAATCCTGTTTGGTTTACCATAAACAGTGGGATGGGATAACAGTGGGCATAGGAGGGTAGTCCTGTTCGCTTTACCATAAACAGTGGAATGGGATAACGGTGGGCATAGGAGGGTAGTCCTGTTCGCTTTACCATAAACAGTGGGATGGGATAACAGTGGGCATAGGAGGGTAGTCCTGTTCGCTTTACCATAAACAGTGGGATGGGATAACAGTGGGCATAGGAGGGTCGTCCTGTTCGCTTTACCATAAACAGTGGGATGGGATAACAGTGGGCATAGGAGGGTCGTCCTGTTCGCTTTACCATAAACAGTGGGATGGGATAACAGTGGGCATAGGAGGGTAGTCCTGTTCGCTTTACCATAAACAGTGGGATGGGATAACAGTGGGCATAGGAGGGTAGTCCTGTTCGCTTTACCATAAACAGTGGGATGGGATAACAGTGGGCATAGGAGGGTAGTCCTGTTCGCTTTACCATCACTGTTTTCCAATCTTGTAGTTGGTATATTTGGAGATGCAGAGATGTGAGGGTACAGTGGGGATTTACCCCTGTAATAATGTTACACTTGTTGGTTTCGTCATGTGAATCACAGTGATTTTTTTTTTCTGTCAGACAGGATTACAATGAAAGTAGTTTTCATTCAATTGACATATACCTAGAATACACAGTAAATAACGATCTTTCATCTACAATTAAGAGTGTAGGTTTTGAAGAACTAGCTTCTGTTATGCATAATAACTTTTCTGTGAAATAAATACATTTTGTTTTGTAAAATGACATTTGTGAATTAAATTTTTATATACATTGTATCACATACTTAAAGGTTCCTATTAAATGATCGAAGATGCAATCTTTCGAATCCGTCCTGATCGAACTTGAACGCATGAAAAGGCAAAATAGCGAAATGGCATATAAGCAAATTCTTTCCCTGGGAAAGAAATTGTTTGGCCGCTTCCATTACTTTGCCATTTTCGTCACTGTAGTGTGATCTCGGAGTTGGTATATTTAAGTACGGGGGTGTGGGTGGCACAGCCCCATACATCGTGGATGTGGGCAGCAAAGCACTTTATGTAATGTTTTAAAAATTTTTTTTTTGTTTTGTTTTATGGAACAGCAAATTATTTCCTTGGAAAAAAATTGCTGTTCTAAGCGTTCGAGATTGTAAGCATTTGCTTACATGGGGTCAATAAATCATTCGCTTTTTTAAGCGTTCAAAGATTTGACATAGACCCCTTCTTAATAGTCATTAATTTTGTATGACTTCAATTTACATGATTGTGTCACATTTCAACAAATGTAGTTACAGTATTCAACTACTGCATGGTGCAACTATGAGTATATGTGTGTGTGTTTGTATGTGTATGTGTGTGTGTGTGTGTGTGTGTGTGTGTGTGTGTGTGTGTGTGTGTATTATTTATTTATTTTTATTTATTTATTTTACATTTGTTAACCGGGAGAGTCCGAATGGATACATGTCCATTTTCAGCGGAGGCCCGGGGAGAAAAGCTCCAAGTACATAACAGACATATGAACATTGTTAATGCAAAAAAAGGAAGATAGTTGAGTTCTAAATACAATATAAAGATAAGATACATCACATCTTGGGAAAAAAAAACAACAGCAGCATATATAAAAAAACATAGGTCAGTTACAAAGGCGAGGCGCCTTGTTAAAAAGTGGTTAACGATAGTGAGGTAAGAGAATGGTAAATGATAGTGGTTAATCAGGTTTGGAACAGGGACATTGCCAGAGAGTATTGAGATGGGGTTTAAGCTTTTTTTTGAATTGTAGGAGTGAGGGTTCTGAGGTGAGCATGGTCGGTAGGGAGTTCCACATTTTACCTACAAAGTTTGAGAATAGAGAATCCCCAGCAGAATTACTGGCTTTGGTAGTATGAGCTAAGATCTTATTGGAGGAGCGTAAAGATTGCAGGTTAATATAGGGGTGAATGATGTTTTTCAGAGCTGGTGTTTTCTCTGGGTGATACAGTATCTGGTGAGCCGTTTTGAGTTGGTTGAAATGGAGTTGGCTGGAAAACTCTAACCACCCTAGTTGCTTCAAGTTAGTGCAGTGGTGCGTTCTAAAGGTGGAATTTGTGGCAAATCTAGCTATGTGATTGTAACAAGAAGCAAGTTTGTTAAGGGTTGTCTTGTTTAGGTTTGTAAAGAGGGGAGGCATAGAAAAGAGTTGATAGTAGGTGTGTGCTGGCAATTGTAATTTTAGCGTGAGGAGTGAGAAAGTGTTTTACTTTATAGAGAGAGCCAAGCTTTTTATTGACGGTTTTGATGGTAAGATTGAAATGGGTGTCAAATTTAAGGGAGTTATCAATGGTAACACCTAATAGCTTTGTGTGAGCTTCTGGTGATATAGTGATTCCATTGGAGGATGTAATAGAGAAGGTGGGGAAGAGTCTTGTTAGTGGGTGAGAAAGTAAGTAGTTTTGTTTTGTTGGGGTTGAGAACTAGTTGTCGACTTGAGAACCATTTTTCTATTAGGTTGAAGGTGTCTTGGGTTGAAGCACTGAGGTCTGCCAGGTTGGAGGCAGTGCTGATGATAGTCGAATCATCTGCATATTGAATGCATGTGGCATGGGGGTGATTGTGGGCAGGTCATTAACAAAGATGGTGAAGAGAAGAGGGCCAAGAATAGATCCTGGGGAACTCCAAGTGTAACAGGTAGGCATGTAGATAATTTGTCCTGCCATAGAACAGCCTGTTGCCTATTGGACAGGTAGGATTGGAACCATTTCAGTGTGGAATTGCTGAGTGATAGTTTTTAATGTATGGAGGAGTTGAATGTGGTTCACCATATCAAAGGCCTTGGAGAGGTCTAAGAAAAGAGCAGATGATAGTTTATTATTGTTTCTGAAGTTATTGATGGTATTAGAAAAGGATAGTAGGGCTGATGTGGTACTGTGATTTGGCCTGAAGCCATGTTGGGAGTTAGCTAGAATTTTATTTTTGGTGAGGTGTTCCATCAGTTGTTTGTGGACACACTTTTCCATAATTTTGGCCAGGGGTGAGAGTATAGCTATAGGTCTGTAGTTGGTTAGCTCTAGTGAGCTACCACCTTTATGGAGAGGAATAATGTGGGACATTTTCCATATGGAGGGATGAAGGCTTCTGACAAGGTACGGTTTACGATTATGGAGACGGGATAGGAAATGGCCTCAGCTGCTTTTGCAGAAACTCAGCTGGGAGAAGGTCAGCTGCTAGCTTAGTGGGTTTTAGTTTTTAAGAAGAGATGTTATAAAGGATATGGGTACTGGATCGAAGGTAAATAGATGATCTGATGTAGTTGTAGTATTCTGCTGGCATGGGTAGTGGAGTGGGCTGGTTGTTTGTTTGAATTGTGTGGCCAGGGATTGTATAGTTTCTGTGAAGAAACTATTGAATGTGTTAGCAATGTTTACAGGGCACTGTTGTTTGCAAGTTGTTGGAGTGGGGGTGGTTGCCTGGCCTGGGTGCAGGAGCTTGTTTAAGCCTGCCCAGAATATTTGTGGATTATTAAGGTGTTTGTGTTGGAGGTGGAGGAAGAAGTTTTTTTTTTATCATTTAAGATCATTCTTTTAGTTTCATTTCTAAGTTGCCGGAAGGTTTGGTGGGAGTGTGGGTCTTTAGAGGTACGCCATGTGACCCACATCTTGTTTCTAGATAGGATTTTGGATTTTGTTTCCTTAGAGAGCCATGGTGCGGTTTTGGTTTTAGTTCTAATGGACCGTATTGGAGCATGGGAATCTAGAATCTTGAGGAAGGTGGTGTTGAAGTAGATAACTGCCTCTTCAAGAGGAAGAGACTTGAGTATTGTCCAGTTGTGGGCTTTAAGTTCAGTTTGAAAAATGGAGGCGTCCATGTGTAGGGGCATAGCCTCTGTAACCTCACATCCATGTGTACGGGGCATAGCCTCTGTAACCTCAAATCCATGTGTAGGGGCCATAGCCTCTGTAACCTCACATCCATGTGTAGGGGCCATAGCCTCTGTAACCTCACATCCATGTACAGTATATATACTCAAATGTTGCAGCACAGGCTTTGTCTAATGCACCTAGTTTGAAGGGTGACTTCAAGCTATAGGTAACAGGCACTTGCTTCTGTTTTAAACTAGAAGATCAGTTATAGAGAATTTTAGTATATGCATGTAGGGTACATTTTCTCAGGTTTTAGGATTGTATAGTACTTCCACAGCACAGAGCAAGTACATGTTTAAAGCTGTTTCCTTAATAAATTGTTGGAAACAAGCTATCCACTCTGCTTGTCTTCAAGGTGGTAGTGAAAGATGAATAATTTAAAAACAATCATAGTATTTTACATTCACAGTTGTGTCATTTTATGTTGCTGATAAAATCTAATGATGTATATTTTAATAAGTTTCCTAAAAGGATTTTTTATCTCAGTAGTCTGACTTCACTACTACACCACCGGAGTTGATTCTATAACATTTTAAGAGTTTTGAAACAAACCATTTAAGCTTCTGAATTTTGTCCATGATTACAATCATACCCTTGATTACAATGCAGTGAAGGCAGTGAACAACATTATTAGTTCCTGTTCCTTAGATGAAACAATGGGATTGCATGTCTACAAGGCAAGAAACATTATTACTTTGTTTGGTGTCCTGTGCTTAGTGCCACTGGAATGTAGAGCTTGAGACATTTCACAGAGCAAGTAACAAATTGGATTTTGGGATTTATTTAATTCATTAAAGAGTTTCAAGGCAAATGTTACATCCCTATTGCTGGAATATAAATTTCCAAACTGAGATTTCCTTTTCCCATTGGTGTGGCAAACTGAAGTTATAATAAAATATATAGATAGTACAGAGGCTATGCCCCTGCACATGGATGTGAGGTTACAGAAGCTATGCCCCTGCACATGGATGTGAGTTTACAGAGGCTATGGCCCCTACACATGGATGTGAGGTTACAGAGGCTATGGCCCCTACACATGGATGTAAGGTTACAGAGGCTATGGCCCCTACACATGGATGTGAGGTCACAGAGGCTATGCCCCGTACACATGGATGTGAGGTTACAGAGGCTATGCCCCTACACATGGATGTGAGGTACAAAGGCTATGCCCCCTACACATGGATGCGAGGTTACAGAGGCTATGCCCCTGCACATGGATGTGCAGTTACTGAGGCTATGCCCCTGCACATGGATGTGAGGTTACAGAGGCTATGCCCCTACACATGGATGCGAGGTTACAGAGGCTATGCCCCTACACATGGATGTGAGGTTACAGAGGCTTTGCCCCTACACATGGATGTGAGGTTACAGAAGCTATGCCCCTACACATGGATGTGAGGTAAAGAGGCTATGCCCCTACACATGAATGTAAGGTACAGAAACTATGCCCCTACACATGGATGCAAGGTAACAGAGGCTATGCTCCTACACATGGATGCAAAGTTACAGAGGCTGTGCCCCCCTACACATGGATGCAAGCTTACAGAGGCTGTGCCCCCCTACACATGGATGCAAGGTTACAGAGGCTATGCCCCCAACACATGGATGCAAGGTTACAGAGGCTATGGTCCTGCACATGGATGCGAGGTTACAGAGGCTATGCTCCTGTACATGGATGTGAGGTTACAGAGGCTATGCCCCTGCACATGGATGTGAGGTTACAGAGGCTATGCCCCTGCACATGGATGTGAGGTTACAGAGGCTATGCCCCTGCACATGGATGTGAGGTTAGAGATGCTATGCCCCTGCACATGGATGTAAGGTTACAGACGCTATGCCCCTACACATGGATGTGAGGTACAGAAGCTATGCCTCCTACATATGGATGTGAGGTTACAGAGGCTATGCCCCCTACACATGGATGTGAGGTTACAGAGGCTATGCCCCCCCTACACATGGATGTGAGGTCACACAGGCTATGCCCCCTACACATGGATGTGAGGTTACACAGGCTATGCCCCCTACACATGGATGTGTGGTTACAGAGGCTATGCCTCCTCCACGTGGATGTGAGGTTACAGAGGCTATGCCCCTATACATGGATATGAGGCAGCTGTACACCAGAAGATATTTGTTTTCCCTTTGCTCATGTTAGCTATCTGAATTCCTGACATCAACATTCTGCTCTTTGTGGAATCAAACCACATCATCAAAACAGAATTTCCAAATGTTCTATTTTTTTAAAGGAAACCTCATAAATGCCTCAAAATCATTGAGGATATTGATGGTGATGGTCTGGATGATCACTTTTCTTTAGACCACTGGTAGCACCATTGGGATGAGGAACAGTGGGGAAACATGCACAAGTGGCACTACACTCACAGTAGTGTCAGTCATACCACTAATTAAAAAAAAAAGTGGCAACACCACCAAATGTGTAAACAGAGACCCTTTGTTTAATATCATTCATTGAAAGTCCATGACTGCTTTGGAGATGATAGTGGGATTGTAGCATTGGCCAAAGGGCATTACAGATGAATCCACAAGAAGGTAAGTCAGCAAAGTAAGCGCTAGTAGTAGCAGGCAAGTGCACTTGGCAAGGACTATCATTTGGGATTTAAAAATGTGTTCTTCTAAGAGGGACAGATTGCAAGTGCTCAGAAGATGATAGGACTCCATTAGATCTTGCAACATAAATAATGGCAGAACAGAACTGTTTACCAATAGTGGCACATGCCAATCAACAGTACTGTTTTCTTTGGTACATACTCTATTTTAGCAATTAAAATTATCCCTTCTGTATATACAGATTGACCTCCTCCTAACCTGATGTCAGGGGTATGTCAATGAGTGTTTGCTATTGTCAATGCATTGTGGTTTTTGAAGTGCATTAAAAGTGCTGTGAGTGTGTTTTTATTTTACTAAAAATACATTTTTGTATCTCCCTATCCCTAGTTTAGATATAACAGTGAGACTGAGTACAGTATGGTTGATACAGGTAACAATGTTTATTGAGACTACAAATAAGATTCTTTTTAAAAAATCAAATTCTCTAATGAAAATGTTTTATATATATATATATATATATATATATATATATATATATATATATATATATATACTTCAGTAGATTGAACCTTTACAAGTTTGAACCACATATGACCAAGACCATATGTTCAAACTCGTAAAAGTTTGAACACTGAAATAAAAGCACATAAAACAAAGTCACACAAAACTAAACATCTATAGCAGGGGGATTACACCCCCCTGCACCCCCATACCCCCCTTACTTAAATATACCAACTCCGAGATCTCACTACATTGTGGAAATGGGAAATCTTCCCTTTCTGCTCTGTACGGAGATCTTCATTCAGTCCAATCAAACTTTTACAAGTTCAAACATATGGTCTCGGCCATATGTGTGTGGTTCAAACTTGCAAACGTTCGATCGACTGAAGGAGACCCGTGTGTGTGTGTATGTGTGTGTGTGTGTGTATATATATATATATATATATATATATATATATATATATATATAGATATATATATATATATATATATATATATATAAGATAAATAAAAATAGATAAATGAGCTGAATATATACAGACAGTGTAAGTAAAAGAATGACTAAATAGCAAAGAGTTTTGAAGTTGTAAAGAGATCATGATGAGATGGAAGGGATGTCACTGTGACACCTTTCTTTTGGGCTAGTGCTCAAGAAGTCTCAATCCTCACCACAGACACCAGTGAGGGACATTCACCTGGGACAGAAATAGATACACAGTATTTTTAGATGCAACTCTCTGCACCAACTACAGTTTCCCTTAAGAGCATGCAGGGAACACACTCATTCTGGAGGCTGGGTTTCTCTCAGTCTCCAGGTCCCCAGTAAGACTCCCCACTGACACAGCTCTAGAGTTGAATCCTCAGCTGAGTGTTCCAAGTCCTCCACCACACTCTGTGAAACCAGTGCTCTGTGTCCTTGCTCTAAGTAGCGGATGCACACACTCTTTGAGATTTGATTTCTCCCACACTATACACACACCTGGGAAAGGGTGGCACAGATTTACCAGTTATGCCCAGACTATAAGGTAGCTCCACTGCCACCAGAACACTCCAAAGCCAGCTACTCTAAGGCTGTTATTATCCAATTACATTAAATGAAATTAATACTAACACAAATGGTAGTGCTTGACCAATGCAGCAAGGCTTTTAGGAATGCATATAGTGCCACCAAATAAATATAAGTACTCTCAACGCTTAAAATATTCTCTAAATGAACAGACACAATGAAAGGTTTAAATATATTTAATAATAAATAATAATGAACATGCTAAATATATATTTACAATAAACATCAGAGTTTCAATCACAGAAAATATTAAAAATAACACAGTGAAGGGGGTAGTGTGGGAACCAGAGTATGCAATGTCATTCTGTAATTCAGCACTGAAATAATGTTTTAATACTAGATGAGACATAAGTCTCAGGTAGTCTGTTTTTGAAACCTGATACAGAATAAAAAGCACTCACCCACTTCATCTTGCCTTGCTTTAGTAAGTAACCAGGGAAATAATTCTTTAGATGAGTCAAAAATATAGTGACATTAGTTAAGTACTGTTTTTTTAATACAGAAAAACAGTACTTAACTAATCTCGCTATATTTTCCTGACTCATCTAAAGACTTACTATTTCCTGGTTATATCATTTCAGTGCTGGATTACAGAATGACATCACATACATCTGGTAATTTGACTCTGGTTCTCACACTACCCCATTACTAGAAATTGAACCATAATCTAGCACCTATGTGTCATAATACACGCACATACAGTGATGGGAGTAATATATTACAATATGTAATATAACTAGTCATTTTTTCAAAATAGTAACTAGTAATAGTTCTATATTACTTTTTTTTAGTAACTAGTAACGTAAATGTGTTACTTTTGCTTAAACCAGTGGTTTTCAACATGGACGATATAGCCCTCTAAAGAGTGATGGAAAACTTCCAGGGTCCCTATATAGTATGGATAGTAATCAGATGCTAAGAGGTAATAGACTTTGAAGTGGCAGTCTGGATAAAAAATTACATCATCATGTTGGCACAACTTGTAACACATAGCATTCATAATAGATCATTAGAATTAGTCTGGAGCAAAATTTACTTCATTTTTTTAACATTGCAATGAGGTAAAAGCTAATGATGACCAGACTCTGGCCCTACCCTGGTACTGTGGGACTGCCACCCACTAAAACATCCCTTAATACTGGAACAGTTCTAGCCTGCTAGAGATCATATCCTTACCTTGCAGTATAATAAATGGCTTTGGTTCTACATACCGCCATCAATCAGAATCAAATTCATCAGTTGAGCACCAGATGCCCCAACCCACAGCACCAAGCAGGAGTCTTTGGGTGGATCTGTGATTAACCTAGATTTGTCTTGACAATATTTTATGTTCTATTTAAAATTCTTTTTGGTTTTCAATTTTTAGTTGCTTATAGGTCTTGTGCTGCAGGGTGGTTTGTTTTTAATTATTATTTGTGAGACTCTAGCTATAAAGAGTAGTCGTCTTCTTCTCCTTTTGGCTGTGCCCTTAGGGATCACCATGGTGGATCATCAGTCTGCAGAACAAGTGGCACTGGAGTTTTACATTGTTGAGTTGCCAGCCCAGTGCCCAACCTTCTTCAGAAGGCACACACATGCACGCACCACACCTAAGGCCAATTTAGAATGTGTAATTCACCTGCAGCATGTCTTGGGAATGTGGGAGGAAACCAGAGAACCCTGAGGAAACCCACTTGAACACAGAAAGTGTAGATTAGTGTGTGTGTGTTGAACCTTTAAAGCCACTGTAGTTCATGGGCACATGCATAAAAAGTACTGAGTACATGCAAGCAGAGTGCCATTTTGTGTAAGCAGCTGGAGTGAAAGCACGTATGTGTGTAGCAGTCAGTCATTTAGCTAGTTCATTTAAGTTTTATGTTTCCGTCATCCATCCTGATGTGTTTGTGTGTAATAAACATCTTAAGCAAATGCCCAAGCCTCATCATCTTATTTGACTAGACAAGCAACAGGGAAGCAGATTCTGCACAGAAGGCACCGAAGCTCAGAATCGAACCAGAGACCCTCTTGCTAGGAGTTGACCACACTAACTACTGCATTACTTTGCCACCCAGCTATAAAGAGTAATCTGCTGGAGTTTTTCAACTGTTAAATGCTATTCATTATCATTGTAACATCGTGTATACAACTTTAATAATACACTCATATGCATGTACTTACGTGTGTGAGTAAATCTCAATACTATAATTGATAAACTACACTTATGTAATAGTAACACGTTACTTTACTTAGTAACTAGTAATATTAATATATTACTTTTTTAGAAAAGTAATATGTAATAATAATATATTACTTTCACTGAAAATTAACTAGTAATAGGAACTTATTACTTTTATAAGTAACTAGGACAACCCTGCACACATACAGCTTTGCTAAGATGTGTTATAGCATCTGGAAGCTATAAAACCATTTCAGAACTTCCACCCTTTAAAGGTAGTGATTAGTTCACCCCTAAGTACAATACAGTAGGAGTTCTAATCCTGGTTTTCACAGACGTTTCATCTCTGTCTGCAGCGCAAGATACAATTTTTATAGCCTAAACTAGATAATTTAATTTCAGATTATTTTTTCAAGGTTAGTTGGACTGAGATTAACCTCTTCTCTTCCAGTATCCTCTGTTACAGTATATTTATTTCAATGGATACAATACAGTCTGACATACAGGTGTATTTCTTTTCTGCCCAGCAGGACCCACTGTTGGTTCATACACATTTTCAACACAAGCACCTATACAAATCAGTTTGATATACAAATGACATAATTATTTACAAAATTCCGGATAGCTATGCTGGCACATGTTACATATCCACTGCCCTACTTCTGGCATAGCTGACATAATCACGGCCACTTTCTTTGAACTACAAATTATAGAAATACTATGGAGACTGAGAACAGGTTTGAATCTGGCCAGATTTTGTTAGTATATGGAGGATTTCACAAAGTAATCAAAATTTCCTTTAGGCAATGAGATCTAAACCATGACTTTTATGTAAGAATGCAATGACTTACAGAATCTATCACAGTAGAAAGCACTTTGACATTAAAGTAGGAATCTATAAATGCATTTTTTGCAAGCACTACAGGTTTGTAAATGACAGTCCATCTGTTTTAATCATGTAGACAAATCATTTGTTGTGAAACAGAAATATGATTGCAGCAAACATAATGTGATATACATTGCTACGTATCTGAGTTTTGTAGTTTCTATGCAGAGGAAAAATACCAGGAAACCGCCACAGCAGAATTATTAACAAATGTATGCAATTAAAAACTGAGACACTAATAATGCACTTCATAACATTCTCAGGCAATTCCTAATAACATTCCCAGGCATGGTATGAATTTTAAGACATTCCTTTTAATATGAAAGACTGTATTCACCAAGATGGTTGAGTTTAGGGCCTAACTTATTTTTTTTAGGGGTAAAAAAAAATGAATGGAAGGGGTGACTTAATGCATAACCAGCAGGTCATAATGAGTGTATCAGTATAAAGTACTCTTAGGATTGTCACTTTTTCAAATGCTCAAAGTGGGATATTTTGTAGGGCAAATCATACCCACAAAGAACATGACTTTGTTTTTTTGTCAAGATGACAGCTCATTTTTGGATATTGAGTTATTTATATTGTTCTAGATTCATCTAAGATGTTTCAGGCATACATAATTGTTGTATGTAATTATTAGTGGAAATATATGAAATATTTTTCTTTCTACGATCACAGGACATTTGCTATTCATTTTTTTCTATAGGGCACAAGGGCCTAAATAGAGACTATTCTGTATAGAGTGACAGGTGGTAATACAAATTGTCTTGTAAAACTGGACATTTTAACAATTGATGTAGGTGCTTTCATATACTATTTAAAGTAGAATATTTTATTGGTGGACATTTTGACATGTCACCTTTCATTTTGCTATATGAGAGACATATGTGAAGTTTTAAGCAACTCTGAAAAAGTCTGTCACTCACTGGGGGCAAAAGCTCTAAATACATTTTTGAAACAGAAAGTCTGAGGACACTATATAAAGGGCACATCATCATCAGCAGTTTTGCAGCAGATCAAGAAACCTAAACATGGAGACAATACAACACATTACATCATCACCACCATCACCCATCACCCTATGTAGAAAAAGCTAAAAATATCTAAATTTTGCAAAATGTATTTGTAAACAGTAAGCATTAGAACTGGCAGTACATTATTTAGAAGGCTGGTATTAATATATTTAGTGTGTGTGTCTGTGTCTCTGTGTGTGTAAAGAAAAGATGTACAATTATTATTATTATTTAGAATAGTAGTTATTACCAGTGGATATATGGATAGAAATGCAGAAAAAGTTATGGATGGTTTATTAAAGTAACTATTCAGTTTAAAATGTTTTTCACAAGTCATAGCTATCAATGGTCAAGTTGGAAGGTGCACAGTGCAACAATACATGCTTTGTAAAAGGCATTAAAATACCTCTTATCCTCCCATAACAAAAATTGGCCAGTAAAAGAGAGTTATTAGACCACTTCACTAAGTGCAAAAGCATGTTATTTAAACAATGAAGCAAGTACATGTCTGACAAGTAAAATGATTTATTTTCAGAAGATTATATTGTTAGTCATTCTTAAGAAATTAAACATAAGCTAATATAAACTATAACAAACTTTTAAGTAAACAAGGACAAATTATACCCTAACCAAGAATGGGACAGCCATAAGTAGTCAGCAAACACTGATTTAATAACATACCTGTGTATGGATACACTGTGAATTAATGTGACCTATTTGGTAACCTGCTAAGTGTACTTACCAAGAAAAGAATAAGTATAGACTTAGCTCAATGGCACAAATGGACAAAGTCCTGCCTATACCCCACGACTCACATTTGATTTGCCACCAGGATGGGATTATGGGAGTGAGCAGCTGATACAGCTCACCCATCCTGGAGGGATAAAAGCACCTTGGTTCAGTGCATTACAATTGTATGTCTGCAGCATGAACAGCCTAGCGTGTCATGCAGCAAGTGCTGTGCCACTTGGTTGGGAGTTTGTGCATGTGCAAAAAATATGCACATATGGCCTTCCTGAGGCAGGAGGAGCTCACAGGCTACAGATATACCTTTTAAGTATCAAGATTTTCACAAAATGTCCAGATTTTTGCATCATATCATTGGTTTGCTCCTCATAAAACCCGTGGTTTTCTAGAAAATCTGTGAGGAGTGAAGCCACTAAATAATAGCAGGCATTAAAATTTCAAAGTTCTTATTCTTCAAACAATACATGCAAATGCAAAATCTAGTAGGCTAGCATCTTTTTAAGTTTATAACAGCAGTATTCAAAATTTATCGTTAATTTTGGGCCTTAGTTCCCTCATTATTTTTGGCTTTGTCCAGATTTCTTGCACTAAGACAGTGAAAGATATGGCTGACAGGGGGAGTAGGATAGTGTGCAGGATCTGAAGAAGGTTCTGCTACCTTACACCCCACTGTCATCTCCACTAATAAATGAATGTACCAGAGGGCTCTCACCACAGTGCAGGAATAAATTAGTCAGTTGTATGCTTGCAGAGGAGCAATCAGGCTGTCCTTCTGACCAAAAACTAATTAATATATATATATATATATATATGTTTTAATATATTGCATATAGATATATAAATATATTAATATGTTCACACACACGCACACACATGCATTACAATACATACATATCAGCCCTGTAATGCAAATGGATAAAAAACATAATTTCATCACCAGACAGCCTCATGGGTGCTGGAGCATCTGCACAGGCAGGACAGGAGTTAGTGGCCATCACTGGCTTAACCATCCTGAAGGGAGGAAGTCAAGGTTCACTGCAGTATACAGTATTAAGAGCCTGATTAACTTTATGCTGCATAAGCAATGATGCATGAGTGGAAACATGCCATTGTAAAGCTTATAAGCCTCCCAAAGGACAGCAGTATACTGCTAAACCAGTGTGCCCAATTTTCTCACTGCCTCCAGACATGTGTTGGGTTAAACCAGGAGGAGGTTAACGCAGATCCAGTAGACCTACAGAATGAGGACAGGAGCTGGTGTCAACTCATGGTCAGCTGAGGGGAATAAAAAAGAATAAGGATATAAAACACCTCCTCGTATACCTTTACATAAAATAACCTACATGTATGAAGCTATTAAATATCAAGAAACCAAGCACAATTATTTTTTGAAAATTGCTTTTCCACTAAACACATGGATGGGGTTGTTAGTTTCTTCTTTTGAGCTGGATGCTCAAGAACTTCATGGAATCACGTCACTTCTTGTGATGTAAAACAATGATGAGTTTGGGGAAATGTGAGACCTGAAATTAGCATGGCGGTTAGATCAGCAAACCAAGCCTGACTCCTCCTTTCAGAGTTGCTTAAAGAACAACTGTAGAACCTCTTCTACAGTTTTACTCAATTCTTAGGTTTCTTTTCTCCCTACAATATGCTTCCAGTATTGTGTAGGTACAAATCTGCTTGTACTTTTTACAAGTTTTATTTCCTTGCAATGGAGTAAAAGGAAAGCAAAGCCCACCTACTTTTTTTTTAAGTTCATCTTCTCACTTACTTTGCAGAGAAATTCATCTCCACCTGAATAATATATCATAGACACAGTTAAATCTGTAGTTAACCCTGTTAGTTACTGCTGTCAATCTTAGATGGGCAGTTAATCCTGCTAATGCCAGGGGACATAGCAGCTGATATAAAAAAGATAGAAAGCTCAAAGCTGTAGAATTGCTTCCACTGTTTTATTGCAGAGAGAAAGAGAACGTAACACTCCTCTTTCATATCAAAACAAAGCAATTAGTTCAGTCAGGGGTTTAACAACATTTTTCACCTCTTCTAACAAATTTACATGAGCAGCAACACAGTATTGAAATGTTTAGCTTTAAATGTTATTTATTTATAATATTTTATATGTTAAGATAATTTAAATGTAGTATCAAAGATGTCTGTCACATTTAGAGAAAAGGCCAAAACACATTTATCATTTTCAAGCCACCCACTGCACACAGGACATAACCCCAGAAAGGGAGACAAGTTCATAGGTAGGTACTAGGCTATCGGCCCTGGGGCCTATACAAGCCCAGCCAAAAAGGTACCCTGGCTTTTGCCACCCAAGAAAATTATTTTCCTGTGCCACTGTTGAGCAGAGCCACAGAGGTGATCCCAGGGTAAATTTCCTATTTCCTATCCAATCATCAAGATTTTTCTTGAAGAGTGCTAATGAGGAGCTTTGTTTGATATAGATAGGTAGTTTATTCCAGAGTATGGGAAGTCTCTGGGACAGGAATCTATCCCTCTCGCATGTTCTGTTTATTGTGGTGACAAGTTTTAGGTCCCTAGAGCGTGTAGCTCGGAGGGATTGTGATTTTTTAAGTGGAGCATGTCCAATAGCTCTGGGTTTGACATAGCTTTGTATGTTAGGCAGAGATCACCTCTGAGTAGGCGATATGTGATGGAGTAAAGCTGGAGTTTTTTGAGACGGTCTGCGTAGGGCATCTGTTTGAGGCCAGTAATCCTCTTTGTGAGGTATTTCTGCGGCCTTTCCAGTTGTTGTAGATGTCTTGTTAGGTACATATCAAAAGGGGCATTGTACACTATAATGGGTCTAATGAGTGATGAGTAGAGGGGAACAATGACCACTTTTTTTCTGGATGATAAACCTTTTGTGATGAGGTGTGCCATGTAGAAGGATTTCCTGACTACTGTGGGCGATGTGATTATCAAAGGAGAGACTACTGTCCACCTGTGTCCCAAGGTCTCTTATCACACTTTTGGTGTTAAGTATACTACCGCCTATGTTGTAGTTCATGGTACAGAGTTTTTACCAAAGGGGGATGACAATGCACTTTTTGGCATTGAGCTTGAGGCCATGGCTTTGACACCAGACATCTGTCTCAGTGAGGCCCTTTTGTAGGATATCCACATCGTTAGGAGTTTCGATTATGGCTCCTAGTTTGCAGTCATCTGCGAACTTAGTTAGCCAAAGACCTTCTGTGTTAGCTTCAAACCAAAAGACAACTGGTTCACTCAGGCTAACACTGCTGAAAAGCAAATAAACTGTCCAAAGTCGGTATATATATGAAGTCAGAAACTTATATATACCGACTTTGGATGGATGAAATGAAGTCTGAAATTTGTATACATTGCTAGAGTGAAATAACATACCTATACTCTTCTCAAGAAAAACTTATAGGCCGTCACCATGTGAATTTATCGAGGTACAAATGGGGCCATGCAAGACATATTGAGCCTTGACATTTATTGTCACTTAGTAATTGTCCTACTATATTCCTGTCTTGGGAATTGAAATTTTAGTAATGACATTGCCTATTTTTTATTGATAGCGATGCTTACTACTATATATATTATTTTTTTGTCATCCCCATCACTGGACATTAGAGATATGTGAAAAACTTCTTTTGGGTTAATTAGATTAAAGAAAAAAAGTTTCATAATAGGAATTTATGAAAGTCAGCAGATTTGTTTTTTGCCGCTTCTTGGAAGCCACAATTGGCTACTTAGATCATCCATTTATTGTTCGTGCCATTTTTCCTCTATTGAATATTAGAAATATGTAAAGAACTGCTTTTGGGATTATTTGACAAGTTTTTCAATAAGAATACATGAAGTCTAGCAGATTTGTCTTTTGCTGTTTTTTGGAAGCCACTATTGGCTGTTTAGTTCACCTATTTTGCATATTCTGACTCCAATACATTAGTGTGAGGCATGCTTCTAAGTATGCATGAAAGCTAGCTGCTTCATCTGTTACTTCTTTTGGAAGTGCTATTGGTTACTAACATCACCTACTTTGCATATTTCATTAGTACTGAACATTAGCAAGCTGTGTGAGGCATCCATTTAGAAAATGGGATTGTTAAACCCAGTTTATGCAATTCAGATGGAGAAATCCAAACATGGATTGGCTGGAACCTTGGTGTTGATATTCTCATTGGGTGAATAATTTGGACTGGCTTATATATACAGATGAATGTCCCATTTGATTATATGATCTGAAGAAGAACTATTTGGAAGCACTTATCGTTGGACAAGGGACTTAATTTTTATTATTTTTGTTCTTATTTTGTTTTATTTCATTCTTTTCATTAAATTCTGGATTTTAACAGAACATTTATTACTGGATTGCACAGACAGTTTATTTGCTTTTCAGCACAGTGTTAGCCTGGGTGAACCAGCTGTCTTTTGGTTTGTGGATTATTTATTGGACAGTTCACCGCAGCAAAAGGGAATATCTCTTCATTTTTTTTGCTTCTGTGTTAGCTTGTACTTCAGAGAAGTAGATACCAAACAGGAGAGGACCCAGGACTGAACCCTGTGGTACTCCACTTGTCACTGGTCTGAAGTCGGATTTGGAGTCTGCTACTTTCACAGTGTGGGTTCTGTCAGTGAGCCAGTTGGCAACCCATCTTGTAACATAGGGATTTATACCTAGTTTAGTGAGTTTATCTATAATTCCAGAGTGGGGGATTGTGTCGAAAGCCTTGGCAAGATCTAGATAGGCTGAGTGAACCACCTTACCCTTGTCTACGGCTTTGGTGACTGCTTCAAAGAAGTCTATCAGGTTTAGGAGACATGATCTGCCTTTTACAAACTCGAACTGGGTGGGATCCAGAGTTTGGAGATTACCAATGTCTTTGTAGCAACTCTATCGACCAGGTACACCAATAATGTTCATAAAATGTCTTTTATGCTTTTTGTGACATTCTTCTAGACACACACTGTAGTTGTTTCAAGGCTATACAGTGGTGGGTTCTATTTTTGATGTCAGCAGCAAAGTGAGATATTTTTTGGTAGCATATCTCTAGTTTGGATAGTTCAGATTTTCTAAGATTAGTGAAAATGGGGAGGCATGCAATAGTGTGGACAGAAGATGTGTTCTGGCTATGGCTTGTCTAGTCAAGGGTGCGAGGAATGTTCATGACCTATACAGGCAGCCGAGCTCGATGTGTACCTTTTTTATGGTAAGGGCTATGTTGTTGTCATATTTTAGGGCACAGTCTATTGTGACACCAAGTAACTTTGTGCTATCTATTGGTTCAATTATAATGCATCTGGAGGAGAGTATGTGAAGCTGAAAAAGAGGTTCTGAGGTTTTATTATTGGAGAATATCATTAGCTTTGTCTTGCTAGGGTTTAGTATGACTTTAAGGAATTGCTCTAAGTCTGAGAAGGCAGTCTGGGTCTTAGATATATATCCCATTATCCACTTTTACAAGAGGTTTTAATGAATCACACAGTGAAAACTCTCACTTGGCTAGGACGTTCTTGTAATTTTTTACTAATTGGTTTGGCTGTGTGTCCTGTTTACACTTTTATTTAGTGGTTACCAAAGTATGAATAAATATGAAGTAGAAAAAATGGGGGTGAATGTGACAGAAATAATGAAGAAACTAGTAAAGCACATTTTAATTTTCCATCTTTCATGAGAAAGAAAAAAAAAACTTCCCACTGAAAGCATTGGGAAGTAGCAGACTGTTTTGGAGTCCTACAACTTGGCATCTTTAAATGTACAGCAAGGATCTTTTATTGCAGTGAGAGTTTTCACACTTCAGCATGACAGTGTGGGGGGAATATCTGTTAATAATCCCTTTACAAAAGCCTGCCATTTACCTACTTTCTTTTGCTGGAAGTAGCTAGCAGCTATTTATAGCATAGAACAAGCTCTGGCAGACACAAATGAGGCTCAGTTAGGGAAATATAGAATTAGTTCTGTTATAGAAGGTGTGTTTAGATGACAGTGCTTCACAGCTCTGCCATTCCATCTTAATGGCATGAAAAAACAGCACCACTTCCTTATATCTAGCATGACTCCTATAAAGAGGACTGGAAATGTATTCTGGGAAGAAGAAATGAAAGCAAGAACACAAGATTACGTTTCCAAGGGAGGACCCATCATCCGCTATTTTGAGGGAGACACATTCAATTTGTAAAATAAGCACTTGGAGTGATTTTGGGGAATTAAAATAGCACAGAAAACAAAGATGCAATGAAAAAAATGTTTTGAGTTCTAAAGTAGAGTTTTCCTTTAAAACTTCAGAGTCATCTCTTCATACAGTAAAATGAAAGGTTACATGTTAAAGCGACATTCACAGAAAAAAATTTATTCTCCATGCTGTTACCATCATTACACTTTAAGTCATGCATACGTTTTGCTTCTTCATAGTCATGCTGCAACAGCAAGGTTTATTTATATATGTATTTGTCTCTTTAATGATATATCAGCAGTAATTGCAAAAAAAAAAAAAAAGAAATCTATGAGTTATGTAATAAGGATAAGCATGTGTTTAGATCGATGCGTTCAACAACAAAAATATAAATCTGCAATGAAATTGTTAGGCAAAAATTCTACCATAATGGTGTTTGGGGATTGGCATAATGGTGAGGGTGTTACCTCCAAACACAAGGTCCTGGGTTTGATTCTCACATTTGACAAGTAATTGGCAAGACTTAAAATAGCTTACAAGGGCAACTAGCCTAGTACATTATGAATCTGTAAACCATAAAGAAAAAAAAAAAACATTACTCAGATTCAATGGCTAAAAAATGTAAACAGAACTCATTAATATATGTTGGTGATAAGCTTTTTCCAAAAATATCTACTTTTATACTGAGTGCTGACAAAATGCCACTGATTTACTAAAAATCTGACAAAATACATATGTGTATATATATACATATATATATAATATATAATATATATATATATATATATATATATATATATATAAACCAGTATCAACTTCATCAGTTGTTAGAAGTCATTAAAGAAATGTTAGAAAATATGAAAGGAAGTTCAACAAAAGAACACTGGTTTTCAAACTCTAGCAAGCACCAACACACCTTTTAGAAAATATGACTGTAAAACACTGAGGCAACATTCAACTCATGAGTTTGTAGAACTATGGGCTAACAAAAAAAGCAGGGAGGCATTTTCCAAATTTAAGTAGCATTGAAGGGAAATATGTTCTGAGAATGAAAGATAGTCGTAATGATGTAGGCACATTTCAAAATTATAGTAATTTCTTCCTGGGTAAATGATTGTTTACAGATGTGTCCAACTACGTGGACCCATGTGTTGGTACTGTACAGGAAAGAAATAAAACCATGTAAAATAAAAAAGATATGAACAATTTTCAAAGGTTTAGGAGCTGCTAATCAGCAAAACACATTCATAGAGATTTGTAAGATTCTGAAGCAGTAACCATATATACATTTTTGTACAACTTAGTGGACTGATGGTTTTACCTTCTTCAGCTGTATGAGATTCAGCTGCAGGGGACCACAAAACAAAGAGGAAATTTTAACATTAGTACTTGCAAGAAGCAGTTGTGAAATATTAGTGGATCAGTAGGCTGACTCAGTGAATACTTAAATGGGATTGCAGTTTGCATTGCCCTAATATGGTTTAGAATCCAGCTTTGTTGGTCCTTATTTAAGGCTTTGTCCAGATTTCTTGCTCTAAGAAGCTGAGAGCTATGGTGGTGGGTTTAATAGTGCTTGTATCCGGTGGGGGGGGGGGGGTGTACAGTTAGCATTCCTCACTCTGTCACAGGAACTATTTAGTCTATTAATGTTTGCAGTTTTGATTAAATGTTCACTTGAATGGTTGTTCACTGTTATTGCACTAATTATTAAATACTTTAATAAAAGGGTCTATATTATAAAATCAACCGCTTAGCTTGTCAAACACCCAAACGTCGATAGCTAAACAGTGAAAGCTTAAAACCATGAACGTCCACTTCCGCAATTTTTTCATAGAGAAAAACTTTGCTTGGCCATGGAACACTAAAACTTTTAAACCCTAATTAAGTGAGGGGCTTTGCCACCCACACGCCTTGATTTGGGGGCTGTACCCCCACACCGTAACTAAATATACCAACTCCAATATCGCTGTACATTGTGGGAAAGGGCAAATTCCCAATAACGGCCAAGCAAATTTTTTTCCTATGAAAAAATTTGCGGAACTGGCCATTCGTGGTTTTAAGCTTTTGCTGTTTAACTGTCGACATTTCAGTGTTTGATAACCTAAACTTTTGCTGTAATAATATAGACCCTAATAAAACAGGTCAGAATGTCTAGTTGTGGTGTTTTTTTTTTCTTATGGTAAGTAAGAGTTTTATGGACAAATGTTGTTTGCTTGGAGACGTATTTGTCCATATATAACTGTATGGGAAAGGGGGAGTAGGAACCTGTGCCATGAAGGAGGGGGAATGCTATGTTATTGGATGTAGGTTTTTAAAAGTGACTCTGTTATAAGATGTTGGGTGAAAGAAGGGTTAAGTAGGAGTAAGTATAGCAGGGATATGCTAGATTCAGGAAGTGAGGCAGACATTTGGGGGGAGGTTAAGTAGTTTGTTGTTTGGTCTAGGATTAGGTTGGTCTCTTTGACATAGACTTGAGTCGAAAGCCCTCCCTCCCCTTTTTTAGATACTGTATTACATCAAGGTATTTTAACATTTTATACAGTGGTGCTCAATTAAGAGGGGCTAGGTTTGAGCTGCTCTTTTGTCCCTCCTCCCTTTTTTTGGTGGTTGAATTATAGCAATTGTGAAGTGATTGGTGTTACACTGCTTGTAGGTTTTGACTTGAATGTTTTAATGAGTGATGGGTTTAATGCTGTTTGTATACAGGGGGTTGTATAAGTGAGCATTCTCCAAACTGCCACAGGAACTGTTATTTATTTTATTAATGTTTGTAGTTTTCATGAAATGTTCTTTTGAGTGGTTCTTTACGTTATTGCATTAATTATTAAATATTTTAATAAAACTGGCCACAGTCATATTCTGGTAAACGGGCTGTATTGCCAAATAATACTTATCACCTTGTTACCTGAAATTTTCAGTTTGAATAGCAGGTGACAATAGAATAATCTGTATTAATTTTAATCAATTGATATTTCAAAAAAATCCTATACCCCCTTTAATGGAAATACTCATATATTATTCCTCTCCATAAGGGAGCCACCTCTCTGAAACTCTAATCCTGCAGACCAGGAGCTTTTCTATTCTTCCTCTCAAAAATACTGGAAAAGTGCATCTACAAGCAAGTTTTCAGACATCTTGTCAGCAGTAAGTTTGTTCCCAAGTCAACGTTTATTTTTTCTCAGGTTTTCCACTGAAACTGCTTTGCTATCATTTCCAAATAAAGTAAATCAAAAGCAAAGCCAAGGATTGCAACTTCCACGTCCCTGGACCTATCAAAGAAACTTGATACTGTATCACATCCGTTGCTTCTGACTACATTATTCAAGCTTAGCATAGCATATATAGTAACACAATTGGTTGCTTCTAAAGCTATTTCAGTAAAAGTACCCAATATTCATGCTGTTAAAATGTTTGTTCATCCTTTCAGCCTGTTGTAGTCCTAAGATGGTGCATCCAGGACTCTCTACTATTCAACATAGTCACATAACAGATGCATGTTGTTAATAAACATGCTCCAGTTGTCTAACACATAGACAACTTTATAATAAACCACCACAGACCCTCTGTCACAGCCTAACCTGTTGACAGTCATCAGAGACCATGGTCTAAAATGTGATCATCACATCAGTTATGCAGTACATTAAACAAACCCAAAGCTCGAACTTTTCTATAAAGCCAAACACTATTTTTGATAATGCCTGGTTATAAGTTCTTCACAGCTTTATTCTACCCAGCCAACTGCATGCAGCGTCTACACAAAGCAAAATGTAATCAACCCAACTAACCAAACTAGAACAGAACTAAAATAAAACAACCAAATCTGTAGCCACCCTAACAAATGAAGTATCCAACTGTATAGTTTTAAACAAAAGTAGCTAGTCAAAGCTGGGTAATACCCAGACACACACACAACTTAAAATACTACATAATGTCCTATATAAACCACATAAATGTTCTCCTGTTACTAACTTTTTCATAATGGTACAGCTCAGCAAAGTGACTTAGATTACAAACACAACATTTTATCTAACCAAAAATCAAACACCTAACAGGGAGATTCTCTAAACAATGAGCCATGATTCCTTCTGAGATCTAACAAGAGTCAACCATCAAGGTTAGAATAATTCATAAGAAGAATTTAACTGTGTTTCTGTACATCATGGGTTAGGACAAACTTCTCCTGTCCCTAAACAATTACTCCTCTAGTAAAACTTTTTTAAAAAATTCTCTTCATACTATGAGTGTTGGTATATAGAAAAGGAAAAGCTTTATTTTATTCAAAGTAATCCTCAGTTGTATTCCTGTAGGTATATAGTGGGTGGACAGCTAAGCAGAACAGTATGCACACATTTTCAAAATCAAGAAATAAAAACAGGAAGTAATCCTTCTCTGAAATTTAAATTGTCCAGTTTATTTAAGGTAATAAGCACCTTTGTCGATCAGACTTTATCAGATACAATGTTCTTTAAGAATGAGGTGCACATTACCTTGAATATACCAGACAATTTAAAGCTCAAAGAAGGATTATTTCCTGTTTTTATTACTTGATTTTCAGCATGTGTACATTGTACTTTGGATAACTGTACACCCACTAAATACTATTTATTTGGAAGAGCTTATTGCCCCCTTATTGACTACAAGTTCTGTGGTGCTATGAATATAGAACCATTTGAGGAACAATGCTGTCCTGTTAGGATGGTTGGTTTAGTGGATTTGGCGATCTGCTTCCACCTCTGCACTAAATGTTCTCCCAAGTATTGCATGTATTGTGGTCCCAAACAAAAGTAAACTGATTAATTTATCGATGTTAGTTATATCCAGCCATCACATCCAACATCTTAATATTTCCCCCCACTAAAGAAATAGAGCCGTTATGATCACTCAAAGATTAATAGGCCATCTGTAAACAGGCAAACTTTCTGTCACCTATATCTCACTGTCATAGGTTCATAGGTTGGTACTAGGCTATCAGCCCTAGGGCCTATACAAGCCTATCCATAACAATTCCCTGGCTATTTCTTCCCACATTATTTACTTTCCTGGACCCCTGTCTAGCAGGGCGACTGACGTGATCCCTGGGGTGAATTTCCTTTCTCCCATCCAATCGTCAAGGTTCCTCTTGAAGAGGTCCAAAGAGGCACTCTGCTTTTTATGGGCTCTCCCAAATGGCCTTTGCCAGGGATTGTATTGCAATCATGAATAATAGAAGAAAGAAAGAGCACCCCTATCTCATTCACCATCTATACTTACTGGCCAAGAAATTACGTGACTAATCTTAACAATTGTGTCTTTTCCATCTTATCAGTTGCCCAACATCTTGATGTATGGGACAGGGAAGCCAAATACCTCCAAAAAATGTAATAGATAAAAACATAATGTATTAAAGGTTTTCACTGAATTAAATCCAAACATTACTATTGGTGGCTCACCTTTTGTTGTTTTCTTTGCTAATAAGATGACCTTCCTCCACAAATCCATTGTGCGTCTCTCTCTGATCAACCCATACTGCTTTGCTTGAATAACCTAGTGACTGGTATATACAACCTACCTGCCCATATACATATGTAGATATCGTGTCATGCCGTGCATAATCAAGCAATATTACCCCATCAACTCTTTTAGTATCCCAAGTTTCAACAGCACAGTCATGGTTAGTGATTTCCTTGCAGATGATAGCATCTGTGCTGAAGAATCTTTTACATCTACGTGAGCTATCAACGACTCTGACAGATGGGACCTCATTTTAACAACTCATTCGAAGGACAACAGACTCAGGAGTACAGGACCTCTGCTCTTCAGGATCAACAATCCAATCATCTGGAATGAGAATAGAATGCACAGCATTTTAGTATTCAATCACCAAAAGCAAGTATGCTAACTGTTGCACCACTGACAATAGCGACCTTTCAGCTGCCCAGAATTTTGTAGAATATTCCTGATTTTTTTTCATATTTTTGACCTGTTCATTGTAAAATTGTTGATTTTTCTGGTAAATCACTGAATGTTACTGTGAAGAAGTTAGACTGTTATTTTTGTTAGCATGTCTGGCTGAGGTTTTGTACATAATTTCAGTTTAACCTGTGTATTATATGCCAGCATGACTAGCTATGATATTGTAAATAGGTTATTACATGTTGATTTATGATCTGTTTATATAGAATGATTTAAAGACTTGAACAGTGTCCTTTTACATTTCTAACTGCTTTTTGTGAGGAAGGATTCTAAAGGCAAACTGTTTCAGATTCAGCTAATCTGCAGAAGATGTCATACAAATGCTGACAGTTACTATGTGTTACTGTTAGAAGCTGAAAGGCAGGAAGGAACTTTAGTAAACAGCTTTTCAAAATATGAAATGAAAATTAGAGCTGGAACAGTTGTGACAGTTAGGCTAGTCTATAAAAGAGCCTGCTGCAGACAGTTGAAGTCAGTAATCAGTTAACAGCCATTTTTGTGTTGTTCTCAGATGTACTGTGCACTGGATACCCAAAAGGACTCACCAAAAGTGTAAGCCTGCTTTTGCTCTATTGTGATAATTTAGTTTAGATCAGGGACAGTGTTCTTTAGTCAGATAGCAAAATTACAACTAATCAGTTAGCGTTTTCCTGAATGTTGGATTTCTGTCCTACAGTATTGATTTAATTTTCCATGTAATTGAGTTCTTTTTGTTTATTGGAAATTGCTGTTTTATATTTTAATCATTTTGCTGATTATTAAATAGTTTTATTAACTTACATTGTGCCTGGTCAGTCAGTGTTTTTTAGTGATATGAGAGTGCTTATACTTGCCTTGATAACTTCCGAGGCCATTCCAAAAGCCTGGCTGCTTAGGTCATTTGCTATCATCTGTTTTAATATCTAATTTTCATAATTGGAGACCCCTTAAAGCTCACGAAGACACTGATTGTTGGCAGCATTACCGTATTATTTTGGGAAAGGGACACATCTGGAAGTCTGTGGCAGGTTTTCCCAGAAGTGTTTGGATATGTGAGATTTAATTTGTGTGAGGTGTGTCAGAGACCTTAAATTGGGGCACATTGCTCTGGAGTGTGTAATAAGGACTAATATTAGTCGTGGAGAGAAGTATACAGTCCAGTACCAGGTTATAGATTATGTTCCTGTTATGGTCTTGGGGAAAATTGTGAAACATTGCTCCTGTTTAAGTGTCAGTCTCACACAGGAGTCAGTAGTGAGGATTGAATCTCCTTAGTTACTGACCCAGGATAGTGGGGGAGAGTCACATTATTGTTGGCAGTCCTGTGGGGTATTGACTGAGCATCATATTATTTAGTGGCGGCATAGTGGGATATTGTCTAGAAGTCACAATTAAAGTCAGTCAGTAACACCAGAAATTATAGTTTTGTATTCAAGTCATAGGAGACTCTGTTGTATGACATTTTGATGTCCACTTACAAAGGTGAACAAAGAGAAAATAGCAGTCAGTTGCTCCCTGGGAGTCCGGATCTGGCAAGTTACACATACTCTCAAGCATCAAACCACAGGTACCAGTATGATTCACTCATAGTCCATGTAGGTATAAATGACCCAAGACATACCAACCTAGACTCAATGAAGAGAGATGTTATGAAACTCTCGGACTGTGTGTCCCTCACTTGTATGAGCAGCATTCTACCTTCAAGGATGATGCCACAATATGAACAGATGATGACTGGCCTTAATAATTGGCTTAGTTTCTGGTATCGTTGTAGAGGGATACAGTATTTGTCAGCATGGGAGGATATGTATAAAAAATCATGTTACTTTTCCAAAATGGTCTGCCCCCTCTAGGCTTTGGAAAATTGGCTTAAACATTGTTTTCCCCATATATCATTTTCTAGTCAATGCCAAACTGACAAACTTTCCAACATAGCAAATTCTACCCAACCAAATCTAAATAGTGTTACTTCTCAGTGTCAGTAGTCTAAACAAGAAGCTCCACTCCCTCCAAGCTCTCCTCACCCTGGTAAATGTTGACATATGCACAGTTACTAATACATAGTTTAAAGCCGCATATGGTAAACAGACAGTGCATGGTTTTAGTATTTTCACATATTTAGATCAGCAACTGCACAGACAAGGGAGTAAAGATGGAGGTGTCTCAATCTGCAGCAGTAACAAGAATATCTTACAGGGTGATGTACTGGAGTTTCTCCACATTAAGATTGTAAGAGAAAGCTTCCTTGCAAGCTATAGGTCGCCCTGTATACCCCATAAAACCCATAGCTCATACTCGGACATTTTGGAGAAACTCACCATTTAACCGATTACCATACTCATGGGGAAATTTAATTAACCAAACTGGGAATCCTACGTGACACCAAATTTACAGGCACAGAGACTCCAAGATTATGTAAACAAAAACAGCACCACCCTGGATCAGTTAGTGGATATGCCTATTAGAGGTACAAATATATTAGACCTGGTACTCACAACTGTGAGTAACCCTGCATCACTGCCATGTCATGTCCTCTCTGATAAGGTAAAACCAGAAAGCAGTCCCTTTCAAAATAAGAGTCAGTTCTATAATCTCAGCAAACCCTGTAACAGTTAGAAACTGCTCTGAGGCAAACTATGTTTTATTACGTGATAAACTGCCAGAATTTTAAGCCCCCCAAAACCGCATAATGCAGCAGCCTATACACACTTATTCACATAATCTCTCTATAGCCATGCCAATGACTGTATAGAGGCTGCTCTCCCAAACAAAAGCAGGCCCAGAACTATCTCAAAGAGCAAGCTGCCTTTGTTGAATCCAATATTAAACAGTTGTACAACAACAAAAACAAAGGAAGTGTATCACCAAAAAAGATAAACTGAAAAGACAATTAAGAAGACGAATTAAGTCCAACAAAGCAAATTTTGAAGTAATAGCATTCCAGGCCAAGGATAACCATAAGGCCTTCTTGTGCTATGTCGCAAACCTCAAATGGAGCACACAGCAATGTGCTGAACTGTTGGTAAATGAAGCCACATTAACAGACCCAGGAGATATAGCAAATCTTCTTGGTGACAAATACTGTACAGCTCCATCTTTAACCCCCTGTCACCGCCAGCCACCCCTCAGGAAAGAGGGAGCCGGTCTTTGATGTACTGTTTATGTCCAAGAATACAGATTTGATGGGCCATGATAATATCCCAGGATACCTCAAAAAATCCTAAAATATGACCTATTAGGGTCACTGGTGTCACTATTCAACCCTAACTGCCATAAAAATGAAAAACTGCAATGGTCAACCCTTTGCACAAGGGTAGACCATCAATGGATCTTGTGAAGTACGGATCCATTAGTCTGACTAGTCTCGTATGCAAAGCCATAAAAATAATTTTTATGGAAATTATTTAAAATGACTTAAGAAACCTTCAGTCATGGGACACAGACAAATTGGTTTCATCAAAAGCCGGTCATACCTACTAAACCTGGGGAACTTCTTTGAGAAGGTCACCAAGGCAATGGATGAGGTCAAAACAGTGCACACTGCCTACCTTGACCTAGCTAAGGCATTTGATACAACACTTAAGTCTGACATTGTAAACAAACATACAGAATTACGCATAAACCCCTATATAACTCATTGAATAGCCAGCTGGCTTACAGACAGGACCCTGGAAGATAGGATTTGGGAGACCACCTATCTAAAGATAATGATCACCAGTGGCATCCCCCAAGGCATTGTGCTGGAGTCTGCTCTTCTTTGGCATCTATTTTTCAGAAGTCAAGGCCAATGTCAAGGAATTTTGACTTATCAAATTTCCAGATGACTGGAACCTAGAAACAATCATACAAACTCCCCAAGATACTAACATCTGACAGGAAGGTCTGACACAGACAAATGACTGGTGCCAACACCACAACTTAAAACTCAATGCCAAGAAATGCGTAATAAAACATTATGGGAAGTCAACCACCCAGGAAAGCAACCTCATTTGTAAAACACCCCTAAACGTAGACACAGTAGTCAGGGATTTGGGGAGTCATGTGATTGGCTTTCAACAAACACGTGTCTTAAGGTTTTAAGAAATTCATTCTGTGCCACTCTTCTTATAAGTAAGGGCATAGCATTTAGCTTCAGGAACACCATTGCTGTACTTATCCATCATCAGATTCACCATTAAGTATAATGCCCTTCTCTGTATGTACTTGACCAGGTACATGCAAAAAGGGCCATTGAGTATAATGTCCCTTTCAGTGTGTACCTGACCAGGTATGTGCAAAAAGGGGCATTGAGTATAATGTCCCTTTCAGTATGTACCTGGTCAGGTACATGCAACAACTGGAATGTCCACAGAGGTTCCTCACAAAAAGCATACAGGGCATAAAGATAATGGTCTGTGCAGATTGCTTCAAAGCCTTATATATCTACTTTGTTTCCTACAGACTTCTGAGAGGCAATTCATGCATGGCATACAGGGAGTTATTGGATCCCACACTGATTTTGTATATCCTTTAAACAAATAGCACCAGAACTATTAGATGTAAGGATTTAAACTTTGCCTGTAACTTCAGGTACATATCTCAGAGAATCCACATTCTCCAGAATAGACTTCCCATCCACATGAAGAGATCTTCCCTAGCCGTATTCAAGCCTGCCCTGTAGCAGCTGATGGGAAATCAAAAGTTCACTCCTAGTCTAACATCTATGTCTTTGTTTGACAAAGGCAGTCATTAAATCATACCTTAACTAACATTTTTATTTTTATTTATTTATTTTATATTTGATTACTGGGTTCATCTGACTGGGCAATCAGGTGCCCATTTTCAGCAGAGACTCTGGGAGAAAAGCTCCACATACATGATAAAAATACAAAAATCAGAGAGGAGTACAAGTTAATAGGGCAAACAATGGCATATCATAGCACAGTATGATGATAAGTTATAGAAATGTACAATATATAGAGTATACAGTAGTAAAGTAGAAAATATAATATATTTGAGTAAAAAAGTGCAGTAATACTTTATACAGTTATACACATACATTTAAAAATACAATTCGTTATGGTAGTTTTTTTTTTCTATGTGTTTGACCTTTGAGTAGTGCCAGAGGAAGATTTATCTGAATGGTGGTAGTAGGGCTAGCCATGGTCAGTACAGGTACATTATCAGATGAGATTGTGGTGGGCTTTTAATTGGGTTTTATAGATGGGACTGCTGTTTTGCAGTCTGATATCTGGTGGAAGAGAATTCCAGATTTTAGCAACTGTGTAGGAGTAGAGGGATTGACCAGCATTGTGTCTGCACTTAGCTACTTCAAGAAGGGCTTTGTTTGTAGATCTTATTTGATGAGCAGAATTGTGAAAGCTGAGTAAGCCTGAGAGATCAGGAATCTTGTTTTGGTGGTACAGCAAGTAATGAGCCATGGTGAGTTGGTTAAAGTTTAGTAAGTTGGGGAGCTCTAGCATACACCCATTAAAGTAACTTCTAAGGCATGATAACACATAGGATACTTTTGCGTTGCATGTTTATGCTTATAAACACCTCACTGGTTGTTAGCCTAGCATACACACATGAACCTATGAATGTCTTATTGTTCAGAAAATGCATATTAACATTTCTAAGTTAATTAGTATAAATTTTAAAAATAACCTCTGTCTCCCCAATTATTTTTGCCTTTGTCCAGAATTTGAGCAAAGAATTTATAATTCCTATGATCCAGCAATCCTATTATTCATGTTTTCTTTGATGGATCATTTAACATGATTATTATCAACTCACAATTCACTGATTTGAGGCTTCTATTTGTTGTTTTTGCTTTATTCTGACTTGTGAGTATTATCTGTCTTATGTTTTATATTTTTAAAAGTTTAAATACAAAGCACTTACTCATATTTGTTAAGTTTCATGGGATATTTAACTATGAAGTAAATCAGTGGAAGCAACAGGTCTGTGAGAGAGACAGATGACCCTGCTATTAGTTATATCTTTAATATCATACATACTGACTACCAGGACGTCAGAACCTGTGGATGGAAAAATATGGACATTCCCTAGAAAAGCTTTTATTGTTGATTAATTTGTAAGTATTATTTACCCTTCACAACTCATAGTCATCGCCGTCTTCTTCTTTCGGCTGTTCCCATTAGGGGTCTTCACAGCGGGTCATCTGTTTCCATTTCTTCCTGTCCTCTGCATCTTGTCTGTCACACCAACCACCTGCATGTCCTTTTTCACCACATCCATAAACCTGATCTTAGACCTTCCTCTTTTCCTCTTACCTGGCAGCTGCAGCTCCTTGGCATCCTTTTCCCAAAATGCCCAGCATCCCTTCTCAGCACATGTCCAAAACAACACAATCTTGCCTCTCTGGCTTTGTCTCCAAACTGCGTCACACCCAATGCAAATCTTAACGTTTTTAACTCTGCCACATCCAGCTCAAACTCCTGCCTTTTTGTCAATGCCAATGCCATAGTCTCCAACCCATATAACATAGCTGGTCTCACTATGCTCTTGTAGGCCTTCTCTTTCACTCTTACTGGCACCCTTCTGTCACAGATCACTCCTGACACTCTTCTCCACCCACTCCATCCTGCCTGTACTCTCTTCTTCACCTCCCTTCCACACTCACCATTACTCTGAACTGTTGATCACAAATATTTAAATTCATCCACCTTTGTTAACTCTACTCCTCTGCATCCTCACCATTCCTCTAGCCTCCCTCTCATTCACACATATATAGTCTGTCTTAGTCCTGATGTCTTTCATTCCTCTTCTCTCTAGAGCATATCTCCACCTCTCCAGGGTCTCCTCAACCTGCTCCCTACTGTCACTACAGATCACAATGTATGTCATCAGCAGACATCATAATCCATGGGGACTCCTGTCTGATCTCATCTGTCAACCTGTCCATCACCATTGCAAATAAAAAAGGGCTCAAAGCTGATCATTGATGTAATCCCACCTCCACCTTAAATGCATCCGTCACTCCCACAGCAGAACTCACCGCTGTCACACTACCCTCGTACATATCCTGTACCACTCTTACATACTTCTCTGCCACTCCAAACTTCCTCATACAATACCACAACTCTTCTCTAGGCACCCTGTCATATGCTTTCTCTAAGTCTACAAAAACACAATGCACCTACTTCTGACCTTCTCTGTACGTCTCCATCAACAGTCTCAGAGCAAACATTGCATCTGTAGTGCTTTTTCCCGGCATGAAACCATACTGCTGATCACTAATCATCGCATCTCTTCTTAACCTAGCTTCCACTACTCTTTCCCATAATTTCATGCCATGACTGATCATTTCTATCCCTCTGTAGTTACTACAGCTCTGCATATCACCCTTATTCTTAAAAATCAGAATTAAAACACTTCTCCACTCCTCAGGCATCCTCTCACTTTCCAAGATTTCATTAAACATTCTGGTTAAAAACTCCACTGCCATCTCTCCTAAACACCTCCATGCTTCCATAGGTATGTCATCTGGACCAACAGTCTTTCCATTCTTCGTCTTCATAGCTGTCTTTACTTCCTCCTTGCTAATCCACTGCACTTCCTGATTCAATATCCCCACATCATCCAACCTTCTGTCTCTCATTTTCTTAATTCATCAGCCCCTCAAACTACTCTTTCCATCTGCTCAATACACACACCTCAGATGTGAGTACATTTCCCTAATTATCCTTTATCACCCTTACATGCTGCACATCTTTCCCTGCTCAGTCCCTCTGTCTAGCCAATCGGTACAGGTCCTTTTCTTTATCCTTTCTGTCCAATCTTTCATACAACTCTTCATATGCCTTATCCTTAGCCTTCACCACCTCTCTTTCTGCCATACGCCTCATCTCCTTATACTCCTGCCTAGTTTCTTCATCTCTCTGACAATCCCACTTCTTCTTCGCCAACCTCTTTCTCTGTATACTCTCCTATACTTCCTCTTTCCCCCACCAAGTCTCATTGTGCTCCTTCCTCTGCCCATATGTCACACCAAGCACCTTTCTAGCGGTCTCCCTTACCAGCTCTGCTGTAGTTACCCAGCTATTTGGTAACCATTCACTGCCATCCAGTGTTTGTCTTAACTGTCCCCTGAACTCTAACTCATAATCACCCTTTCTCAACTTCCACCACTTGAAACTTGGCACTGTCGTTATACTCCTTGTCCTCTTCTTGATCACCAATGTCAACCTGTAGACCACCATCCTATGCTGCCTAGCTACGCTTTCCCCTGTCACCATTTTACAGTCTACAATCTCCTTCAAACTGGCCCTCCTGCATAGGATATAATCCACCTGTGTGCATCTTCCTCCACTCTTGTACATCACCCTGTGCTCTTCCTTCTCTTCACCACAGCCATGTTCATTCTTTTTGTAAAGTCCACTACCATCTGACCTTCTTCCTTCTCTCCTTAACACCATACCTACCCATCACTACCTTATCCCCACTGTTCCCTTCACCAACATGCCCATTGAAATCTGCTCCAATCATCACTTTCTCACCTTTGGGTACACTCACTACCATGTCATCCAACTCACTCCAAAATTTTTCTTTCTCATCCATCGCACACCTAACTTGTGGAGCATATGCACTAGCAACATTCATCATCACACCATCAATTTCCAGCTTCATTACCATCACTCTGACACTCTCTTCATCTCCAAAACACTCTTGGCATACTGTTTCTTCAGGATAACCCCTACCTCATGTCTCCTCCCATCCAACCCATGATAGAACAATTTGAACCCACCTCCGATACACCTGGCCTTGCTCCCCTTCCATCCACTCACAATATATCAGCCTTCCTTCTCTCCAGCATATCAGCTAGATCTCTCCCAATACCAGTCATGCTGCCAACATTCAATGTTCCTACCCTCACTATCACACTCCTAACCTTCCTCCTATCTTGCTGCCTTTGGGCATGCCTTCCCCCTCTTCTTCCCCTCCTACTTCAGCCAACAGTAGCCCAATTTCCACCAACACCCTTTTGGCTAACAGTACTGGTGGTGGTCATTGTTAACCCGCGTCTTGACAAATCCAGTATGGAAATCTGTATTGTTGTCTGCAGATGTCATTTGGCAAACATTTTACACCGGATGCCCTCCCCATTTATTTGGGCTTTGCACCGGTACAAAGAAATGCACTGGCTTGTGCATCCCCAGTGGCTGGGATTCCCTTCAAAACTCATAGTGAAAGAGTTTAATGCTGCTTATGAAAGCTTTAACTATGACTTAGTGACCTCCAGCACATCTGGAGTGCACAAAGTGACTGAGTTCATTGACTTACTCAAAGTGACTTGGTTCCAGAGTGTAACATCTTTAAGATAAAGCTATTTATGTTCTTATTTATAAATGACATGCATTAGACTTGGGAATATCATGAAGAAATATAGTAGTCGTCATTATGTCCAACTCCAAATAAGGCAAGAGGATCAGCAATAAATTTACACTAGTCATATAATATCTGATAATAAAGTATTTGCCTGTACATGACATTTGGAAGATTAGTGGATGAATGCTTACCTTGACTATAAGAAAAATCAAAATGTAGCAAATAGAGATTATTTTACTCTTGGCTCTAGTATAGAGTAATTTAATTATGTTGTTTCTCGGTCTACAATGTTATAGTCTTCAAATTATTTATCAATTTATCAGGGTCATGTAAAAGAATTGTAAGTCGTAAGATACTCAGCAGAAATGTATATTCTCTACCTGCCTTTTTTTTTTATTGTAATATTGACATTAATCATAATCTTTGGTGCAAAGAACAGAGTATTATCTCATCTTACATTGATTCACAGAAAATTCTACGGATACTAAAGATAAGGACTCCTTGTCTGAGCTGGAATATAACCTGATAATGTAGGCCAAGCATCTTCTGCACTTTCAACTTTTGTCTCTTATTTCATACTTGGAATATTACATTAACTACAGTATACATACTAAAAGAAATGGACTGCAACAGAGAGATATAAACATTTGTTGGAACTATGGCTGATGCTTTCTCATTTGCAAAATAGTTGGGACATATGCCCTTTTTCTAACAAAACTATTTCATATTGCTGCATCAGTTTGAAAAAGTAATTGTTAAGCAACTACATGCTTTCCTCCAGACATGTATTGTGCAGGTCAGTTTATTGACCAAGTACAGGGAAAATTTTATTTAAAACAGAGTCAGTGGTAACACAAAACATATAAAATCTCAATTATTTTCAGTATTACATGTGGTCCAACAATAATGAAAAAACACATGAGGAAATTAGGGCATTGTTTTACAAAAGTACCCCCGCCCCATGGACGTTTTGTGCAGGAATGGGCGTGGCCATAGTGACTGACATGCCTAGTTGCTGTGATGTACCATACAAATGATGCACACTTGACATAGATATCAAGAATATTCATTGTCTAATTGTAGTTTACCTTTTTGCTCAAAGTAGTGCGATCTTGGACTTGGTATATTTAAGTAGCGGGGGTGTAGGTGGACTTCCCCATTCAAAAAGTGAGGGAAAAAAGGTAATAATTTGCCATAAATAAGACCATTATAAGACCATGTCTGGGGTTTGGGTGAGCCTTGCTACTGCGCATTGGAGGGGCGGGTACTTTTGTAAAAAAACTGCTGAAATTAGGAGGGTTTCTGCATAATGTACTGGCTAATGCCAGACTAAACTAAAGATTTGCTCAGTAAGCAATTGCCCGAAAAAAATATTTTCAAAGTATGTGTGTGCGTATATATTTATATATATATATATATATATATATATATAGATATATATATATATTTATATATATATATATATATTTATATATATATATATATATATATATATATATATATATATATATATATGTGTGTGTGTGCGTGTATATGTGTGTGATATGCATTATGCTTAATACAATATTGTCCACTTTCAGTGTATAGAATTAAATTAATAATGTACTCAGGCTATGATTTCTCATGTCTGAATAAAGCTTATTTACACACAAGTCTTAAGTGTGAAAAGACAATATACAGTTCTATTCCTGCTCATAAAAATATTAGAAGGTCTTGCTGCAGTGAATTATGTTTTCCCAAAATACAGCCATCTGATAATGATTTAGTGTACTTAGTAAGATACTAAAAGCCATATTTCTACACAGAATATTGCAATTAATCAAAACCTCTGATGCATTTCTTAGGAGGGTTTTCTAATGGTCAGCACATTTGCTGTAACAATTAACTGAATCTGTATGAAGTGGCTATTAGCTCATCACAGAGACAGTACACTGATAGAATACTTTTAGTAGAATGTCATAGGTAACTATATACTGGCAAAGTTGTAAGTGTAGCCAAAATTATTTTCAGGTTTATTATTCTTGGTAGAGGGATTAATTTCTCATTTTAATAAAACACAACTTCTTTTGAGACAATACCTGTGGGATCTAGGCTGTGTGTTCTGCTTGGCAGGAATTTTATCACCTTAATTTAGAAAATCTTAACGCGTGATAATTTGCAATCCAGTTATATATGCTAGTTTAAAAATGACCAATTGGAGCTCTTCTAATTTTATAAAACTCTCGGTGCTGTGGATGACAGGTTTCTCACCATGGTAGTGACAGTTTTTAACAGTTCATCTACCTTGCTTGTCAAAACGCTTTTAAAAGCTTTAATTACTAACTACAATGTGGGCAGACATTTGCGATGCAGATTTAAACATAGCTTTTCTAACTTTTATAAAATTAGCCTGTCACTCCATAGAAAGTGCTAGACAATTAGTTTCAGTTCAGGTCAGCTGCTGAGCTGAGAACTTGAAAGATAAAGTAAATGTCATATACAATTATGGTCCTAATATGCAAACATTGTTGATAGCTGCCTCAAGTTAAAAAATGTCAATGTTTATAAGATGTAGATGGACTTTACAACAGTGAGTTTGTAGAAGACCATTGTCATTGAGGTAAATTGCCACACCAGAGCAGCCCACCTAGGTTCATTCAGCTCAGAAGTGTCGGTTGTGTTTCTTTTCATTTAATTGTTACTATTTTCTTGAAACAAGAAACTTAAGACTTTTTCCTACAGTGTAAGGAAAATGACGGGTTTATAAACATTTCTAAAGAAGTTGCTGGCATTGGCAAATGGCTTGCACTGCATTTAACTACAACATTGTAGGATCAAAATGAGAGAGTGAGGTAGATTTATTAGGCAAGGTTGTTTTGGGGCAGCAACCATATGATATGGATTCTTTTCTTAATTCTTGCATTTATTGTTTAGGGTAAGAGCTAGATATTGCATACAAGCATTTCACAGCTAGGTTAGCTAGAAAGGTAAAACGGAAATTGCACTGAAGAAGTGCTTTTTCAAGATGCCATTATATTTATGAGAACTTCATCTGTAGAGAGACATTATTAACCTATTAAATATAGTCAATGCCAGCAAGATGAACTGAGTACAATCTGATGAAGTCTGAGGATGAAAGAGCTCATCAGGAATCAATTTTGTTATAGAAGACACCATGGATCTCTATCATTTTTTTTTAATATTTGCTAGTGGTTAGTTTATAGGTTTATTGGAAAAAGAAGTTTGTTTATTTTTAATACAAACTTCAAGGGCTATCAATCTCATCTCTCTTTAAAGGTTTCCTGTTCATGAGATGGAGTACAGGGGGTAAATGGTTTGTAGTAAAGCAATACTACAGACATTGTATGAGCTGTGATGATAAAGCAAGAGCTCAGCAGTGGTACGAAGGCTTTAGTTTACTGGTCACTCTATCCCCCCATCTTTCCCTCTGGTCATGAGCTTTGCTTATTGACTAAAATGATTACATCATGGACACAAATGTCACAAATGAAGTTCCATCACGAGGTATAGATGGGTTCACTGCTGGTAACAGTGTGTGAAGTTTGACAATCTTGGAGGACCTTAAAGTGCAATGGTTGCTTCTCTGTGTTGATACAAGTCATTTGAGATGGCAAGAGTACATGATGAAGTAGCTCATTTGGAGTTAATTGTGGATGGTGCCCCAGGAAAAACATAATAAAAGGAGGTCCTGGGACAGAGAGTAGGAAGTTTGAAAGTATTATATCCCCCCTTGATCAGATAGGAATGTCTGAGAATGCCGAAGGATATTCTGGAAAGTGTTGCTGGGCATAGGACAGTATGTTGTACCTTGTTCTTTTCTAACCACACTGACTTTCACAGGACAGGTAGCTTGCAAAATTATGGTGACATTCTATGTCTTGGTGTAGTGTGTTTAAACACTGTAGCTTGTAATGGTGATGTCTAGCATTGATGAAGCTGCTCAGTGCCCTGCTTGGATATAGCACATATCAGAAACAAATGGGAAAAAAATGTGGAACACCTGCTCTGGTAACTGCATTTTACTAAACATATGACAACCTTGAAACTGGAAACATGAAACGCTGCAACATCAGCCAACATGACAACTTTATTACGGACCATCCTAATCAAAAATAATAATCATGTCATGCAACTTCAGTCACACTGTCAGAGTGGTAGAGATCTTTATGCCACACAATTTATAAAGCTTGCTACTAGCTTATTTGTGACCAGATTGTGTAGACGTCTTATACATTTGTGTAAGAGCATGATGAACCAATAGACTGCAGCTGTACATGCATGCATGTAATGCAACACCAAAATATCAGAAGAAAAAGTAACCTCTGTTTTATACACTGATGCACTGTATGAACATGTACATAAATGCATGGAACTAGCCATACCCAACAGAACCAAGACACCCCTCCAAAAAAGGAATTCAATTTGGTGGTCCCCTGCCATTAATAAACTCTACAACAGAAGGAAGAAACTGTTGCAGAAAAAAAGTGAAGTCCCAAGACTGGAAAAACTTCCTTATTAGCCTCAACAAAACGTTGAGATCCCTTATAAAAACCTCTAAAGCCAGCTAGGAAGGTAGAATTACAGCAGACATGAAAAACAACCACAAAGCCTTCTATAGTTATAGCAAGAATCTCCTCGGCAATACCTAGATTTGCTCTGAGTTACTGCACTATGGTACCTCCTATACTGAGCCAACAGATATTGCCAACATACTGGCCAACAGATTCACTGCCAACTTTACTCCCCCCCCCCCCCCCAGATGACCAATCGCAATACCTGAGCAATACCAGGCACCCAGCATTATTGCAGCACAGGTTAAAGCTGCATTACCCAAGGCCAAGAATACAGCTTCCATGGGACCCGACAATATCCCTGGATGTGTTCTACATAAACTACAAAGTGAACTGGCACATAATCTGTGTGCCCTGTTCAGTCACAGCCTCACCTCAGGCTTTCTCCCTACCAAATGGCGCACTGCTACAGTCATCCCTCTCCATAAAGGGAAAGTGACTACAGACCCTGGAAATTACTGACCTATTAGCCTGATGAGTCAGATATGCAAGGCTATGGAGCACATCATCATGGACCCAATTAACAACTCTAGTTCCCACACAATTTTGTTTTGTGAAAGGTAGATCATGCCTGCTCAACCTGGTTGACTTCTTTGAGTCAGTCACCAGTGCTGTGGATGAGGGCAAGGCAGTTCATATAGCCTACTTTGATCTGGCCGAAGCCTTTTATACCATTCCCTACTCTGGAATTATTGATTAACTCACCAAGCTAGGCATCGACTCCTTTATCACTAAGTGGTTTGCAAATTGGCACTCAGATAGAAACCACAGTGATAAAGTAGCTGATTCTAAGTCAGACTGCTGACCAGTTATGAGTGTAGTCCCACAGGAATTGGTCCTGGGTCCTCTCCTGTTTGGCATCTACTTCTCAGAAGTCCAAGCCAACACGGAGGGACCCTGGCTGACCAAGTTCGCAGACTACTGCAAGCTGGGAGCCATTAACTCCCCAAGTGATTTAGACATCCTACAGAAAGGCCTCACTCAGACCAATGACTGGTGTCGAAACCATGGCCTTAAGCTTAATGCCAAAAAATGTGTTGTCATCCCCTTTGGGAAAAACTCAGTTCCCACTGATTACCACATGGAATGGGAGCCCACTGAACACTGAAGGCATTATAAGAGATCTGGGGAGACAGGTTGACAGCAACATCTACTTCGACCACCACATTGCCACTGTGGTCAGAAATTCCTTTTGTGTGGCAAATCTCATTACCAAGGGTTTTGCATCCAGGAATAAAGAGGTCATCATCTCTCTCTTCTCTTCCCTCATTAGGCCATTCATCGAGTGTAATGCCCCATTTGGCATGTACCTCACTAGAGACATGCAACAGCTGGGGAGGCCACAAAAGTATCTCATGAAGAGGATCCTAGGCCTTAAACACATGCTGTATATGGACAGACTCGGAAAACTCCAGCTATTCTCTGTCTCTCACATCATCTAATAAGAGATGATCTCTGCTTGAATTACACAGCCATGTCTGACCCAGCTCTGTTAGAAATGCTACATCTAAAGAAATCCAAATCCTTCCGTACCACGTGCTCCAGAGATGTCAACCTCATTACCCCAGTCAACAGAACATGCTGGAGTGACAGGTTCATAACCTAGAGGCTGCCCATGCTCTGGAATAGACTTCCCATACATGTCAAAAATGCGCACCTCACTGGCCCTCTTCAAGAGAAATCTTGATGAGTGGATGGGAAATAGAAAGTTCAGCCCAGAGATCACCAGTGGCTCTATTTGATAGAAGCACTAGGAACTAAAGTCGGGCGGCATGATGCCAGGACACTTCTGTGGGCTAGGTTTGTAAAGGCTCCAGGGCCATTAGCCTAGTACACACCTATGAACCTATTTTTTGGTTGATCAAGGTTTGCTATTGCTGGAGTTTTACCGTTGGTTGGTACACATGCTGCACCAATTATATATGCATTTTATAGACAGCAGCATTAATTATTTATTCTTATTTATGTATTTATTGGCATTTGATTACCAGGATAGTCCACTGGGCTGTAACAGCCCATTTTCAGTGGAGGCCCAGTGAGAAAAGCTACAAGTTCATATCACAGTGTTGAACAACTGGGAAGGCAGGCTAACTTCAGAGTTGCAATTTACAACATACAAAGATACACAAAGCTGCATGTGTGCATACAAACTTCCAGGGTTTCAATATACATGCATACATACTTATAAAACATTTAAAGGATGAACAAGCAATAAAAGCAATAAGGAAATTAAGTAGATATGTTTTGTGACTTAAAAATTATCAGTTGTTAGGGAGAAAAACTAGGGATAACTGTGAATTAGTCATTGTATACAAAATCCAGATAAAAGTCAGTGTGTAGATCCATTGTGGATTAAGAATAGGCAGGAAATACTACAGTTAGAAGGTGAGTAGTAAGTAGTAGGAAGAAAGAGGAGTGCAGGATGTCGAGGGTGAAAGAG